>NC_054371.1:2223368-2453368 GCF_017654675.1 Xenopus laevis
AGGATCCAGAGGTCTCATCTTCCATTCCATTCCAAAGTGGAGATTCTAGAGAAGGGGGGAGTGAAACTCCTTCTTCAAGAAGCTTTACTCCAACCACACACATCGATATGCAATGACACTGGTAACCTCCAGTTAGGAGAGGAGAGAATGATGCGAGTGGACTCCCACTAGTACAGTTATCTCTACTCTGAAAAAGGCATGGATGAGACATTGGCTGATAGATTCCTGTCAAGTGTCACTGACACTATCGATTGACGCCAACACTCCGTTGGCACCGGAGGAGCTGCACTCTGATGCCAAATCCTTTACATGATACAGGACATTGGGCAGTGCTGGTTTACCAGTGGGTTCGTGTAGCATGGGGACCTCATTGGTCCAGACCTGCTCAAGCTGTAGGAGGAGATGGTTGTGGAGGGTAGAATGCCCCAGTTTCTGAGGGAAGGAATAATTATGATTTTGCATAAGAGGAGGGGGAGAGATGTGACTTAAAAAATGGGCATGCCATCTCTCTCTCTTGAATGTGGACTACAAGATCCTTGTCAAGGTACTAGACAACCCACTGTCATCAAGCAGATTGTCAGCCCAGAGCAGACTTGCAGCATTCCAGGATTCTGGATTACAGTGAGCCTTGCACTCACTAGAGATACTACTAGGTCCACTACATCAAAGACCACTCTGAACATGCAGCCCTGGCCAGTCTTGATCAGGTAAAAGCCTTTGATCGTGTGACCCATGTCTTCATGAATAAGGCCCTATGGAGGTTTGGGCTGGGTGAAATGCTTTGTTTGTGGCAGTCTAATATACAGTGATATTTTCAATTGCTGGTAAATGTCTGGAAAACTGACCCATTTCCAGTTTTGCCTGGGGCTAGACAAGGCTGCCCTCTTTCCCCCTCTCTACACTGTGCCAGAGAGGGTATTGGGAAAACAATATGCTATATACAGGGAATCATTTGCTCAATAAAGTTTGAATCTCACTATAATAAACAGGCTGTACACACAGCAAGTCTCACTCAGCACGTAGCATGAAGAAGATGCACATGTTCTTAGATGATAGTTGAGTGTCAATTTGAAATAAATTCTGTGCAGAGAGGTAATAATCCATATTTGCTAACCAATCACAATCATAATTATAATCCATTGATGTAAACTCTTGTGCACCTTCTTTGATGTTGCATAAAATATAATTCCCAGCATGCCTGAGGTTAGCACCTTACAATTTGGCAGCTCCCAGTAGGAAGATGTAACAAAATGTTTGCTCTTTCATGTGTTGGTTTATCTTTGAGAAACAACCACCACTATTGTTTTTCTGACCTTCATAATGTTGAACAGCACTAACTGTTCCACCTACTCCAACCGGTGCCCATGAAAGGATTTCTGCAGACAGCTTTGAGAGGAAAAGGAGATGGACATGAATTGAGTGGCAGAAGATTGCATATTGTATAGAAAAAGTACAGATTTCCAACTGAATTATATTTTAAATACTGTATTCTATTTATCACGTGAAGAGGCAGTAAATGTCATATTACTTTTAGAATTTACATCACCTTAAATGTGTGATATTTCTTACCTTGCCATTCTTCCACACTATCTCTTCTCTTGATATACTTAGTTTCTGATCCCATGCTTCATAGTTTCCGATGTGTCTCATAAACACAGACTTTAAATGCAGATGGAAGTTCATTAATCTATATACAGCATCAAACTCTCCATTTTCATCAAAAGAAACATTTTGTTTCTGTGCATCTTGCAAATGACTCTCTCTGATATAGTGATGCAGCTGTAAAGCCCAACATACACATTTATTACCAGCTAATATTCTCTCAGTCCCATTGCTGGGAGAATTAAAGGGGAACTAAACCTCTTTAATACTCATGGAATCTATACTCAGCTGTTTCAAGACTTCAAATTCAAGAATAATGTCATATGAAATGAATATGTAATATTGCACAAACTTCCTGCCCCAAAATCATCCTCCAATGAGAATCCCAGATGATCACTGTAAATCTGGATCCATGTTCTTTGTTCCTGCAATTGGTGTTGGAAGCAGGATGTAAACCCAGCCACAACGAGGTCCCACAGCACCCCCTACTTTTCTATAGAAGTTGCCAAAAACCATAATTATAGATGCAAGAAAATTAAAACGTGAGATTCTACTGATCAAAACTTCATTAGAAATGCAAAAGAACCGACCAATGAATGCTGATTCCCAGCACCATGTCAGTCATCTTGCTATTATCTTACATACTGAGATTATTGTGCCATGTTTTTATTTCATTAAATGACACAGGAATCAGACACGGGGATAAAGGGCACACTTGTTCAGTGCTGGGAAACTGGACTTTAAGACATTCACTGCCAGACGATTTGGCTGATTTGGTACTTCTATTGCCAGACCATTTTTAAACATTTTGTACTAGAATTCTGGTGTAATTCCACTTCTGTAAAAAGATATAGGCTTCTAAGTGTCTAATAAAATGAAACAAATAATGTTTCACATAGTACAATCAGATATATCAGAAACAGAATTTACTTTATGTACGAGAACATAAAGTAGAACGTGCCAATACCAAATATATATAGTTTTATGGAGATTTCTCACTTGTATAGATCAAAATTTACAGCAGTACACGACCAAATTTCCAAAGCACCGCTCCACAAAACATCCTTCTGATTTTTAGGCCAAAGATTCCACTAACAGTATGTTTAACCTAGAAAACTATGCATTGTTAGAAAGAGTAGATTATGACAAATCAAAAATGCACTTCAAAGTACCAAGTTGCAATTCTTTCCTAAAGTTATAATATTTTTATAGAAATTGGTGATTTTTTTAAAAAAAATAACCTCAAAGCTTCCAATTTACAGCATCATATCTCCCACACATCATTAGATACCAATGTAAAACATCCTAACTATGAACACCAGGAGTCCACTGAACAGTTTGATGCCCAATATGTATAGGTTTACCTAAGCATGTGGCATATAGGGACCCCAAAATGTAAACACCCCCATTCAAGCTATAAGGTAGAAAAAAGTAATTCCACCCAAGAAAACCATATATTTTTGGAAAGTACATATTCCCCCAAATCCAAATTGGGTATGCATGTCTTTCTACTCCAAAGCACCAAGCCGCAAACCTTTCCTAAATTTCCTAAATTCCACCCTGCAGCATCGTATCTCCCCCATACTATTAGGTATCAAGATAAATCACCCTAAATATGAAAGAATGGGGTCCTCTGAACAGTTTTATGCCCTATATGTATAGGTGTACCTAACCATGTGACATATAGGGGCCTCAAAATGAAGACCCCCCAAATGGTCTGTCATTTCAGGCACTAAAAAATCAACACATTTAAATACATTTTTTGAGAGGAAAAGTAGAAAAAAGTACATTTACCCAAGAAAACCATATATTTTCGGAAAGTACACATTCCCCAAAAATCTAAATTGGGTATGCATGTCTTTCTACTCCAAAGCACCAAGCCACAAATCTATCCTAAATATGGCATGATATTTGGTGATATTTACAAGAATCACCTCAAAACTTCCATCTTGCAGCATGTTATTTCCCACATACTATTAAGTACGAAGATAAATCACCCTAAATATGAAAGCTTTGGGTCTGAACAGTTTTATACCCAATTTACATAGGTTTATTGAAGTACATGGCATGTACAGACCCCAGAACCTACCATGTGCATACTTATTTGATGGCTTACATTTACACTAATTTATAAGCACTGCCAGTTTTATGTGGGATAAAAGTTACAAAAATATAGAAGAAATAGAAAGCCACAGGCACAGTTGCTGTAAAACCCAGGTCAGTCAGGCCAAGAAAAATACAGGTGGGGCATATGTGGAGGATTGTGAGAATGGTTACAGACAACCCATAGTGCAATTTGTACAAAGAACAACTGTATGGCAGGGTGATGAGAAAGAAGCCCTTTCTGCACTCACGCCATAAATAGTTGCGTGTTGTATGCAAAAGCTAAGTTAGACAAGCCACAGTCATTTTGGAACAAAGTGCTTTGGACTGAGGAGACAAAAATGTTGTTATGTGCATGGCGAAAGAAGAACACTGCATTCCAAGAGAATCACCTGCTACCTACTGTCAAATTTGGTGGAGGTTCCATCATGCTGTGGGGCTGTGGGGCTAGTTGAGGGTCAAAAATACCACCATCCAAAATCCAGACACTCATCAAAGGCGATAGGCGTGTCTAGAGGCTGTTTCATTTGCAAAAGGAGCTCAACTAAGTATTGATGGAATATCTCTGTTGGGGTGCCCAAATTTGTGCACCTGTCTAATTTTGTTATGATGAATATTGCATATTTTCTGTTAATCCAATAAACGTTATGTCACTGCTGAAATACTACAGTTTCCATAAGGCATGTTATATATTAAAAAGAAGTTGCTACTTTGAAAGCTCAGCCAATGATAAACAAAACTCCAAAGAATTAAGAGGGGATCCCAAACTTTTTCATATGACTGTATCTCAAACACACATTTGTGTCCACTCCTCAGTGAACAAGAGATATTTTTATAGCTCCAAACCTGGTTCTGGTGTCTGTACAACTCAGCCCTTTTTAGCTGGTTAATTGATTAATTAGTCAATTAGGCTCCAGTTTTCCCAATCAGTTGCATATAAATTCAGGCCCAGCATAGGGGATTGTACTAGTGTCAGGGGCATGGTACTAGTGCTAACATTTCCTAAGTGCTAATATTTCACAAGTGCTTAGAAATGATAGTTATACAAGGCAGTTGCACAAGGCATTGACACAGCAAAATGAACTGGATTCCCCTGCAATCAACAGTGAACCAGCTAAAATAAGAAGAAAACAGATTTATTTGTACCTGCTAGTCTTTTACTTCTTACTCCCAAAATGCTTTATCCTGTGTTTCTCCTTCTGTCACTCTCATGCTTCATAAAACATTTCTCACTACCTCCTCCATCAAATCCCAGTTCTATACAAATCTCAGCCTCTCTCCTCTCCTTCCCTCTCCACACATGAAGTTTATAGAGTACTCTGTTTAGCTATTCCACAAAACTCCTCTTTTTCATACAAACGAAGGACTTATAAATCCCACTCACACTTAGTCTTTCTTTCCTTTCTATTGCTGGCAGCTGGGGACATTTCCCCAAACCCTGGCCCTTACCCCATCCCAGTTATATCACGACCACGAGCTCCTTCTCTCCGGAGCAAATTCAAACAGTACAGAACACTTACTCCTATACCCAAAAACCCAGTTAATCTTTCCTGTGCTCTCTGGAATGATCTGTCTGCAACAAGCTCACCGCTATACACGACCATTTCATTGCAAATTCCTTTAACCTACTCGCATTTACTGACACCTGTCTCTCTCCTACTGACACCCCCTCACCTGCTGCCCTGTCCTATGGGGGCTACACCTTACTCATACTTACTCATACTTACTCATACTTACTCATACTTACTCATACTTACTCATACTTACTCACACTCCCACACCTGCTAACAGACCTGGAGGTGGGGTACGTTTGCTTCTCTCTCCCCGCTCTACTTTTAAAGTTCTTCCACCTGTTCCCTCTCTATCATTCTCCTCATTTGAGTCTCATTAGGCTCTTTTCTCCGGTTTCACTCTGCATTGCTCTTACAGATGAAGCCAGAACGGATTGTACATCTGGCGCGCTGTAACGTTAGTTAATTGTCAGCAAGTGCGATATCTTAAAATGTCCCGTCGCATTTATCGCAGTTACCTGCATGCAGTTCCAGCTATGGCCACTAGAGGGCGCCAAGCGCAAGGTATTTCTTTAGCTGCCGACCGGCTTCAGTGAGTCCCAGTGCAGAACGATCGTGACATGCTCTCAGTGAGCTACAGAAAGGGGGCTCTTCAGGTGCTCACAAACAGAATAAAAATCATTTGAATAGAGGTGTGATTATGTGCACATTACTAGGAAAGAAGATCTGCAGAGTATAAGTGCTGAGGAAGTAAAAAAATTTTTTAATAAATTAAAAAAGAATTAAAAAATATATAAATAAATAATCAAAAGTAAGTCCCAATGCCTCTTCCATCCACCCCTGAGCTTAATTTTCCCCATTACTATGCCCTGATTATTATTTTTTTTTTAATGTGTGAATTACATCACAGATAAAGTAAAGTCTTAAACATGCACTTATCAGTAGTATTGTGGTGGCGCATTTGGTTAGGTGTTTGCTTTTGCTGCCAAAGGTACTGGGTTCAATACCCATCTATACCCGAAGTCCAACAATTTTCTGTAATTGATATTTAAAATTATACTGTACATTTTACAACATATTAGGCTCAATCATGTATATTAAAGACAATAAGGAATGAAAATTCTAATTAGAGAAATGAATAAAATTAAAGGCAGAAAAGGGAATTGAACTCATATGATTTCATGACCTCTTACTTTAAATGCAAACACTTAAGCCATTTGGCCACCAGTAATTTGGCTAATGTGCAGCAGTCAAAACTATCCCTTATCTGTGATGTACTGAAAAGCAGAAGCTGCAGCATCAACTAAATATCAATATACATATGAAGGGCAAAATTGCCACAATACCTGGAAAAACGTAATCCACACGTAAATGAAGAGAAGCTTAATGTGCTGCTAATACCTGGCCAACTACAGTGTGTATGTGCAAATGCTGCTGCTGACATTTTAAAAATTACTGCTGCTACTCTTGGTGTTTTATTCCTCTATAGGGACAGGTGACTCTGCCTTTTTTTACCAAAAATTCGTAAAACAGTGGGTAAAGCATTGCATTCTTGCAAGTGACTTTTTCCAAACTGCATGACTTTATTTACTGTATATTACAGTTTATGAACATTGTATCATGGCAAAATATTTCACCCATTGTTTTTCTCAACTACTGTTTCATAAAATGTTTAATACACTCCACTGCGTCTGTCAGTAAACAGCAGAGCGTAGGTAGACCAAGTAACATAACTAGAGGGGGGTGAGTCCTAGTGCAGCCGGGCCGGGGTTGCCACCTTGCCAGTATTTTACTGGCCTGGCCGGTAAAAATAATGGTTGATCCCAATGGTATTAACAGGGAAAAAAGATAAATATATAGGAAGGCCGATATTTTTTTCTGGAAAAGATGGCAACCCTATCCCCCCCCCCGTACGATATTTTCTTCCAGGAAATTAGCGGTGCATGAGCCGCCGGGGGGCCCTGAGGGGCCAGGCCCGGACTGGCAAACTGTGGGTTCTGGCAAATGCCAGAGGGGCTGCTATAAGATCCCATAGAAAGTCAGTATTTAGTGGGCTGGTGGGGCTGTTTGGGCCTCTATGTGGGCTGATTGGGCCTCTGTGTACCTGAAATGCCAGGGCCTATTTTAATTCTCAGTCCGCACCTGGCCCTGGCCCGATTGCACCCCCTGCTCCCCCGGTAGTTGCACCACTAGGTTGACCAAAAAACATGAAAGCAGTTATTTTCAGGCTGACGTCCACTCTGCTGTATGTTTCTCTACACAAGCACAAGCTGTGCAGATGAAAAGAGCTGGGGCAGGGAGCTCCATTGCTTCTCTTAGCTTGCAAACTGCAAAAAATATGCAGCCAGGAAGCAGCAGAGCTAACATTAGCCAAATTACTGGTGGCCAAATGGTTTAGGTGTTTGCATTTAAAGTAAGAGGTCATGAAGTCATATGAGTTCAATTCCCTTTTCTGCCTTTAATTTTATTCATTTCTCTAATTAGAATTTTCATTCCTTATTTTCTTTAATATACATGATTGAGCCTAATATGTTGTAAAATGTACAGTATAATTTTAAATATCAATTACAGAAAATTGTTGGACTTCGGGTATAGATGGGTATTGAACCCAGTACCTTTGGCAGCAAAAGCAAACACCTAACCAAATGCACCACCACAATGCTACTGATAAGTGCATGTTTAAGACTTTACTTTATCTGTGATGTAATTCACACATTAAAAAAAAAAATAATAATCAGGGCATAGTAATGGGGAAAATTAAGCTCAGGGGTGGATGGAAGAGGCATTGGGACTTACTTTTGATTATTTATTTATATATTTTTTAATTCTTTTTTAATTTATTACATTTTTTTTTTTACTTCCTCAGCACTTATACTCTGCAGATCTTCTTTCCTAGTAATGTGCACATAATCACACCTCTATTCAAATGATTTTTATTCTGTTTGTGAGCACCTGAAGAGCCCCCTTTCTGTAGCTCACTGAGAGCATGTCACGATCGTTCTGCACTGGGACTCACTGAAGCCGGTCGGCAGCTAAAGAAATACCTTGCGCTTAGAATGGAAAAGTTGTTCAGGCGCCACCTGGTGTTCATTACTGGAATTGCGCCTCTTTTCATTTTCACTCTAATGATTTCTAAACGTCGGCACAGCGTGTTTCCCTGCACTTAACGCGACCAGCGCGTTTATCTTGATGAGCTACAGCGCGTTAGATGTACAATCCGTTCTGGCTTCATCTGTATATATCCACCACCAGGAGCAACTGCACAATTTCTGGACAACTTTGCTGCTTGGCTTCCTTACTTTCTTTCATCTAACATCCCATCCATCATATTAGGTGACTTTAATATACCCGTTAACAACATTAACAACTCTTCTGTTTCTAAACTTCTTTCACTAACCTCCTCCCTAGGCTTATCTCTGTGCTCAGACTCCCCCTCTCACTCCAATGGTAATGCTCTGGATCTCATATTTACCAGACTCTGTTCAACCACCAATTTTATTAACTCCCCATTTCCCCTCTCTGATCACAATATGGTCACATTTCAACTCTCACTAACTCCCTCCTCACCCCCTGATATTCTCCAAACACGTACCTACAGTTCTAGATGTGTTGTATCTCTCTTCTTCCTTTGACTCTCTACTCTCTAATAGCTCAGCCATCTCTTATCCTAATGTGTCTACCTCTGTCTACTACAGCACACTCAGCTCCTGCCAAATGGAGCTACAAATCTGCCCTGCGCTCCTTTAACACCAGCCTCTTCCAAGCCAAACAAACTTACTTTACTTCACTCATTAACTCCCTTTCTAAAAAAACAGCACAACTTTTCTCCACCTTTAACCCTCTCCTTTCCCCTTCTCCACCCCCTCCATGCACATCTGTCTCTGCTCAAGATATTGCTGAGCACTTCAAAAACAAAATTGACACTATCAGAAGGGACATTCCACTACTCAACCCCCCTAGACTTCCACCACCCTCCCTCCACACTCCCCAGTCTCTCCTGTGCTCCCTCACCCCTGTCACTGATGAGGAATCTCAAAGCTTCTGGCCTCTTCTCACCTTACCACCTGCCCGCTTGATCCAATTCCCTCAAAACTTCTCCGCAATACCAATCCTTGTCTAATCAAAGCCTTAACTGATCTATTTAATCTCTTGCTCTCAACTGGACTGTTTCCTTCTCAACTAAAATGCTCGTCACCCTCAGTCTGTAGAAACCCTCTCTTGGTCCCTCCAATCTTGACAACCTCCGACCTATCTCTCTTTTACCTTTCATCTCTAAACTACTTGAGCGCCTAGTCTACAACCGACTTACCTCATTCCTCTCTTACAATAACCTGCTGGACCCCCTACAATCTGGTTTTAGACCAAAACACTCCACTGAAACTGACCTGACTCGATTAACTAATGACCTCTTAACAGCGAAAGCCAACAAAAATGTCTCACTACTGATACTGCTTGATCTCTCAGCTGCATTTGACACTGTAGATCACCCTCTCCTCCTCCAGTCCCTACATTTGCTTGGCCTTCATGACACAGCCCTGTCCTGGTTCTCTTCTTACCTCACTAATCATTTCTTCAATATCTCCTACAATGGAGTAGCATCTTCTCCCCTACCTCTTTCTGTTGGGGTTCTTCAAGGCTCTGTCCTGGGACCCTTATTATTCACCCTCTATACTTCCTCCCTCGGCAAATTAATTAACTCGTATGGTTTCCACTACCACCTCTATGTTGATGATACTCAGATCTATCTTACCTCTCCTGATCTCAACCCAGAACTTCTAACTCAGGTCTCCCCCTGCCTATCCACTATCTCTACTTGGATGTCACAATGCTACCTTAAATTAAACTTCTCTAAAATGGAAATGGTTCTCTTTCCTCCAACTAACACCTGTAACATCCCAGAAGTATCCATCATAGATAACAATTCCCCTATCACCACATTTCCCCAGGCCCGGTGCCTTGGGGTTATCCTAAATGCTGTCCTTTCCTTCACTCCTTATATCCAGTCATATCCAAAATACAATCAATTATCACTCAAGATGCTGCCAAAATTCTTATTCACTCTTTCATCATATCATGTCTAGACTATTGTAACTCTCTTTTAATTGGCCTTCACCTCCAGAGACTGTCCCCTCTCCAGTCCATAATGAACACTGCTGCGAGGCTCATACACCTCAGCAACCGCTCCTCCTCTGCCTCACCATTCTGTCAATCCCTGCACTGGCTTCCGTTACCTTTCAGAATCAAATTAATGACCCTGACATTCAAAGCACTTCATAACTCTGCCCCACCCTACATCTCTGATCTCATCTCTATATACTCACCCAACCGCTTACTACGCTCCTCTACTGACATGCTACTCAACTCTTCTCTCATTACCTCCTCACATGCTTGCATTCAAGACTTTGCCAGGGCTGGACCTCCAAAATATAAAAAGACCCCCAGAAAACCATATATTTTTGGAAAGTTCTGATGGATTAAACAAGGTAAAATACATATTTCTATACCAAAGCACCAAGCAGCAAAACTATATTAAAGATACATAACGAACAATAACGCTGGGATAAAAATGCAATAAAACCACAAACATTGTGTAAATCAATGAAATAACAAAATAACTGATCCAACAGCTTAATTTGTGGACAAAATAGATTATCCAATAGTCACACTGCAAAAATAAACAGTTTTTAGGGGTAAAAAAAAACACAACATGGTAAAATGAAAAAGTTAAAAAAAACCTCTCTTTGTGAGATGTTTTTTATACATGTATGTACACTTCTAAAAGTTGTGAAACAGTATGTAAGTATATATATAAGTGCATATAATTGTGCAAAAGTATGCAAAAAGGCCAAAAAAATAAGCTTTCCTAAAATGTGTGTGTAAAAGTGTATAAATGAATGTAAGTGTGTGTAAGCAGGAAGTGCATTAAGCCACAGATGCAGAGAAAAGTGACAATTTTTGCAAGGACATACATAGTACGTCCTTGGCAGATAAAGTCCCTGCCATGTACGGTGTATGTGAAAAGGGCTAAAGTAACATTGCTCCATAGTGCCCCCTAGTTTTCTATAAAAGTTGCCAAAAAATTATATATGCAAGAAAATTCACCAAGAATTCTACTGATCAAAAACTTCCATATAAATGCAAAAGAACTGACTAACGAGAATACTGTGTCGGCCATCTTGCCCCTATTTTACATACAGAGATTATTGTGCCATATTATTTCTTCATTATATGACACTAGAATCAGACATGGTTATAAAGGACAGACTTGTTCAGTGCTGGGAAACTGGACTTTATATTTCCAACTCCAGTTGCAGAAACAAAGAACACGAAGACAGATTTACACACATCAGCTGGGATTGTTATTGGGGGATTTAGTTTGTGAATATTCTCATTAATCCAGGTCATGGTATATCTGTAGAAATACAGTAAATAAAATCAACTGGACTTGCTGTGTTTTTTCCTTGAAGACGTTTCACCAAACATCCAACTAACAAGACAAGTTATTCTGAATTGAGAAAACCAGTTGGATGACTGGTGAAACGTCTTCAGTTGATTTGACTTATTTCTACAGATTAAATGGAAGATTATTTTGCATTTTAATGCTTTCCTGGGCCCTGGGGAGGTGGGGAAGTTTTATTGTACATACAATACATGGTGATGGGATTAAACATTGTTATTTTGCACTTATAATGAAGTTTATGATCAGTCAAATTCTCACTGGTGAATTTTCTTGAATCTATAATTATGTCTTTTTGCAAATTCTATAGCAAACTAGGGGCTGCTGTGGGATGTCCTTACAGCTGGTTTTACATCTCCTTTAACTGGGTTAGGAGGAGCAGAAATTGTTAGGATTTTATTAGAGACCTCCTGTGAGCAGTGTGTACATATGAACATCTCTCCTGAATTTGGCTCCTAGGGTGTCCCAAAACCACTTCTTATTGGCAAAGTCCCATCCATCAGTCCTCCATCCCTGCTGGTCTTCAACAACTTCAGATTTAAACAGCTCCTTATTGTTACGTGCTTCTCTAATACAGATTCATCAGAAAAGGAAAAAATTGCATAATATTCTCTGCATGTTGGGTAATTTTAACAAGGTGGCTGACAGTGCTGGTAATTAACATTTTCATTGGTGGATTTTCTTGCATATATATTATTACTATGTTTTGTTCATTAATAGTGCAGTGGGGAACCATTATGGTTGGGATTAGAAACTCTTTAATGAGTCAGTAATGCTACTGTGAGCTCACAATCAGGTAATGCAGCATCATAGCCATATTTACATCTATTAAAAATATCTAGCCCTCTAAAAATATTAGCTTTATCAGGCAACCCAATGTAGCAGTTCCCAGCTTGAACTCCTTGTGCCACTTAATCTTATCTAAGCATTTTACTAAGAAGCTATTAGACACCTTATCCAACTGTTTTGACAATCTGCTCATTATGGTATCAGAGTATCCACTATTGTGTATTCCTGTGCCATTCAACATTTTCCAATGAGCCAACTCATTGGATGGCAAGATGTTGGGCTGTGGTTATGACAATGTTCAGCATTTGCAAATTAATAAGGATGGAACTCAGGAAAGTAACTCATTGGCGTGCTAGTGAACAATCATTAAAAGAGGTATTCAATAAAACTCAACTTTTTCTGGTCTCCAAAACCCAAATCCCATTCATTTATCAAAAGTTCTTCTTGGAAAAAGCTAGTGTGAAAAAACGTTACAACAAAAATGTGCATTAATTGGAGTTTTTTTGAATTGACACTCCAAAAACCAGCACAGATCATGATGTTAAGAAACATCTCCAGGGAGATCTACCACTGATTTCTACATGACCTCAATTATTTTAGCTGGAGGATTTCCAGATTTTTAGCAGCTTCAGAGTATCATAAATTTCTAAAAATTCTATTTTTTTTTCAGTTTTCCCCCTTAAAAATTTGACCAGAAAAATTGGAAGTTTAATAAATAGGCCCCTTAATCTATTGCCATTCACCTTGTATCTATATGGATATAGCGTTTGGATCTTCTTGATGTTTTGCACACTATGATATATCTGCAGCCCACGAGACATCAAAAGAACTGCAAGATATAAATTCAAGGACAGATGTGTGTTTTCAGCTTCAAAGTATTTTGTGAGTCTTTCATTTCCGAGGCATCTAGGTAACTTAGAATTCCTGTTATCTAGTGACGATGAACAGACATATCGCCTCCAAATTTCCTGAAGTAATTTGTCTTCACGATACTTTACAGGTTGAATACTTGACACAAAAGATATTATTTTCTGGTATTCCATGAGAAATGGGGTATATATTATGGAAAATCCCAAACTGCCCTGCAATGCATTGAAAGCATAAGATACAACGTGACCATCATTTATCCACATAGATGTCAGAATTAATGTTTTCTTAGCGAAAGAATCCTTTAAAATGTGTAATACTTGTGCTGTATTCATATTGACTGTTCCACAAAGAGCAATTATATTGGCTGAGGATTTTGTGAAGATTTCATGATACTGATTCATGTGGATAAAATATTTATAACTTATCTGAGTTATCTTTACAGTGAACTCCACACAGATCCCTTCACTGGAGAGATATTTGGTCAATAACTGCTGTTCTTTCTCTCCACTGTCATCCTCAGATGTAATAATTCCCACCCAAGTCCAGCCAAAATGTCTCAGTAACTTGCTTATAGCGAAATACTCATGGCTATTGCTTTGTACTGTTCTGAAAAAATATGGGAACAATTTTCTATCACTCAATAAGGGGTCAGTCGCCCCGTAACTGATCTGTAAGTACAAAAGTAAGTTAAACTGTGTTGTCAGCATAATCATTTAAATTTGCATCTGAGAATTTCAACAAATACATCAACAACGAAAAAAACCCATTATTCTATGATACTATAGGGTCTCTGCTGTGGGTTTGCTCACCGTACTGACAACAGAAAGTAAAGATAGAGAAGTCTTTATTAGAGGATTCAGTACAAGAAATATTAACATGATTAATGCAGTAGGTCCAGCTAACCTGTGGGCAACCCAAAACAGTTGTGTATTTTGCAGGTTGAGTAGGTATGTATGACTGTGGGTTTAACGTAAATAGTAATAATTATATACCCACCCCACATTCGTGTCCTACCTCAACCTTATCTATCTCATTAAGCAAAACTATTATTCATTTGAGTAAATTGGTTGCTATCATGCACTCACATTTGAGTCTACTCTCCATTTCTCACATTTGATGTATCTTAAACATTGCAAGTATACTTCCCTTTCTCAGTCAGGAAACCAACAAAGTACTGGTCCATTCTTTAATCATCTCCCACATAGACTATTTCAACATCCTCCTCAATGACCTGCAGCTCCACTACTTATTGAGCCAAAATTCCAGTGCAAATCTATCCACCCAGCTGTCAAACCACCTCGCTGTAATCCTTATACTAATTTACCAACAAAGCTCTCTTTAACAATGCCACATCTTACATTTCAATTGCCAGACTGTAAAACAATGGCATGTTCCTCCACTGCTCTTGAATTTCCCCCCTCCTACCTAATGACCCGTTACGTGCATGCCTGAAGGACTTTACCAAAGCAGATCCCTACTTATAGAATCCAAGTTTTAAATGTACCCTTAAAAGTCACCTCTTCCAACAAGGTTACAAACATATCTAATAACCTCTAGCCACTCATTTGCAAAAGTCCCCAGTCCCCACAATAACACATTAGCTATCACAGCTTAGTGATCCATCATCTGCTCACAGCTACATATTTATGTACCTAGTGTGTAACATATTTCATCGCTATAGAGTGGGGGTCCGCAACCATTTTTTTCCTGTGAGCAACATTTTGATTAAAAGAAAGTTGGTGGGCAACACAAGCATGAAAATTTTTTCTGGTGGTTCAAAAATGGGCTGTGATTGACCATTGTGTAGACGTTTAGACTACAGGAGGCTCTACATGGTCAGTACACTGGGTTTTTATGCAATCAAAACTAGAGTTGAAGCCAGGAATTCAAAATGAAGCACCTTCTTTGAGGCCTGTGGGTGCAACATCAAGGGTGTTAGTGAGCAACATGTTGCAGTGTGCCACTGGCTGCAGAATGTGTGGGCAGGACCCTCATTAGCTTCTGTATCAATTATCTGTATGTCAAATAGTATGTACCAATATGCACAGCGCAACATGATCTTGACTAACTGGCAATCTGGGCAGCTAAGTGGCAAATGAGATTCAATGTTGATAAATGTAAAGTCCTGCACCTGGGATGTAACAATATCCACTTATACCCTTAATGGGACTGCACTAGGCAAATCCATAATGGAGACGGAGCTTGGAGTCCTTGTAGATGATAAACTTGTCTGTAGCAAGCAATGCCAGTCAGCAGCATCAAGGGCAAATAAGGTCTTGACTTGTATTAAATGGGGCAGAGAGTCACGGGAGGAGGGGGTCCCACTGTATAGAGCACTGGTAAGGCCCCATCTAGAATATGCCCTACAGTTTTGTCTCCATCACTCAAACAGGACATTATTGTATTAGAGAGGGGACAGAGAAGGGCAACTAAGCTGGTAAAGGGAAAATCTTAGCTATGAGGAAAGACTGGCCAAATTGGGGATGTTCACGCTGGAGAAGAGGCGCTTAAGGGGTGATATGATAACTATGTATAAATATATAAGGGGATCATATAATAATCTCTCTAATGTTTTATTTACCAGTAGGTCTTTCCAGCTGACACAAGGTCACCCATTCCGATTAGAAGAAAAGAGGTTCCGCCTAAATATTGGGAAGGGGTTTGTTACAGGGAGAGCTGTGAAGATGTGGAATTGTCTCCCTGAATCAGTGGTACAGGCTGATACATTAGATAGGTACAAGGAAGGGTCGGATGCTTTATTCACCAGTAGCTCCTCCCAGCAGACAGGAGGGAGCCAATGAGATTAGAGGAGGGAAAGGGGTGTTGCAGGGAGAGCTGGGAAGTGAATCAGTGGTACAGGCTGATACATTAGATAGGTACAAGGAAGGGTCGGATGCTTTATTCACCAGTAGCTCCTCCCAGCAGACAGGAGGGAGCCAATGAGATTAGAGGAGGGAAAGGGGTGTTACAGGGAGAGCTGGGAAGTGAATCAGTGGTACAGGCTGATACATTAGATAGGTACAAGGAAGGGTCGGATGCTTTATTCACCAGTAGCTCCTCCCAGCAGACAGGAGGGAGCCAATGAGATTAGAGGAGGGAAAGGGGTGTTACAGGGAGAGCTGGGAAGTGAATCAGTTGTACAGGCTGATACATTAGATAGCTTTAAGAAGGGGTTGGATGGTGTTTAGCAAGTGAGGGAATACAGAGTTATGGGAAATAGCTCATAGTACAAGTTGATCCAGGGACTAGTCCGATTGCCATTTTGGAGTCAGGAAGGAATTTGGAGAGGCTTCAGATGGTTTTTTTTGCCTTCCTCTGGATCAACTGGCAGATAGGTAGTTAATTAAAAAAAAAAAGGTTGAACTTGATGGACATGTGTCTTTTTTCAACCTTACTTACTATGTTACTATGTTACTATGTTACTATGTAATAGCATTAAACAAGCATATTAGGGTTGGGTTCTCCCCCAAGAAAATCAAGTAACTGTGTATCCCAAGGTAGTTATTACCATTTATTATTAGGAAGCTCAAAAATGGTGATAAATATAAGAAGAAATAGGTAGTGGATACTGGGAAGTTTTTGATTTAGATACTCAGTTCTAATGGCCCATCCACAGATTTTTAATTTTCATTCACTTCACATATGAAAACATAATGTATATAGAGATAAGGAATCGCAGGAATAGCGGGCAGGGGAAAGTGCGCTCCACGCGTTTCGTGACCCTTGTGTCACTTCATCTTAGGGAGCTACCCCTGCGTTGACATCCAGCCAGGGGTCCCAGACCACCTCAAACTTTTGGGGGCACCGACTGGCTAGGTAGGTTAGTTTGATAACTGGCAGCATACAATTTATTAGTCTGACCCATTGCTGAACCTGTGGAGAGAGGGGCTCATCCATTTCATTGCCATGTGTTTTTTGGCATAGAAGTATAGAGTTTTTAGTAGGGTTCGAGTCTTATTCAGTGGGATTGTGTCCTCTATTACTCCTAGTAAGATACCTCCGGGGCAAGAATGCCAGGAAATAGGACTTGTTCCTTAATGTATTTCACTTCTTCTGTCCAGTACTTATGTACCATTGGACATGTCCATAACAAGTGAAAGAACCCTGAGTCTGGAGAATTACATTTAGGGCATGATGCGGTAAGGCTCCATCCCATTACTTTTAGCCTTAGCGGCTTGATATTTGTCCTGTGAATTATTCTGAACTGCACCATCTTGTGTTTGGTGGAGATTAGGTAGTCATATGGTCCCTCGGTTGCCTCGAGTCGCTATCATCTTTAATGAATATTAATGCTTTGTACATGATAGATGGTGATTGGGACATTTTTTTTTTTTTCATATTTAGTGTATGAACTTTTTTCCAAATTGTGTATCTGTGGATGTAACGTAGAACACATATTGAACCAAGGCTAGGATAAACAACTGTTTTAGACGATCTAGTCTTACCTGGGAATAGCCGTACAAGCTTAGAATTTGGGTTATTGGGATTGTTGTTTTTGAGGCCACATCACCAATAAAACCAACAATGTTTCTCTTTTTTCTCTTCACCACACAGGAGTAATTGGGAACTGGCTCTTTTGAACTAGACGATATCTGGAATATGCTCCTCACTGCCTTGCGTGGGTCCCCACAAGAATCATATATATGGTATCCAAGAGTCAGGTTTGGCAACTGGGCTGGATTTTTATTAATTTCCATGACAGCATATTGAAAATCCAGTAAATATTTATAATTTTCGACAGTGACACTGGAAAAACAAAGAACCCTTTACTGAAGTCTTTATTGGTCTGGCTGTATCAGTCTAAACCACAGTTATGTTTATTTGTAAGTTTAGATATTATTATATAATAGCATTAAAATGGTGAAAAAAAAGAAAATATTGAATTCAGCTTTGTACACCAAAAATGGAGGTCTGAGATATCTGGAGTCACCAGAGAAGCACTAAGGCAATTAGTAGAGTACTCTGCACCAGAAATGGATGCTATCCAGGGCCAGATCATCTCCTAGGTGCCCTAGGCACCTGTCTAGGGCCCGCCTAGCTGTAGGGACCCTATGAAATCGTCTGGGTTCCGAGCCCCCCTAAGGTCGCGGCGACGGACACTGACATTGTGGCGCGTCCAATGCACTCGGTGCACTGATGCCACGGTGCGCGCAATGCCATTGCATCACTAGGAGAGGATCGCCATAGGCAATAAAAGTCTTGGTGTGCGCTGGGAGAGCTGCAGTTGGCGCCTAAATTTTCCTTGTTAGGAGCTCCTATATAAATCTGTGTTTTGCTTTGCTGCCTATTTATTTTCCTGTGCCTGGTCCGTCGGTCTGTGCAGTAACAGCAAGTGTGTGGTAGTGCCGGCTGTGCCTGCTGAAGGCTGATTTTTTTTTTTTAAATTGTTTTAGTATATTTTTGAAGACTGAGTGTGGGATTGTCTGACTGCCTGGGCTTGTGAGGGTGGAGGAGGGGCAGTCAGGCAAGGCTGGCAGGCTGATCTGTAGCCAATTGAAAGTGATCTGGCCTCTGGGGTAAAATTGAAAAGGGCCTGTAGGGCTGCTGGTGTGTGGGACTGTTGCAGGGAGGGGGGCAGACAGAACTGTGAAAAAACAAACTGAGAAAAACAAAGAAACTACAAAAAAAAGAAACTACAAAAATCAAAGAAACTACATAAAACTCCCCAAAAAACTACAAAAAAAAAATACTACAAAAAAAATTGGGGGCAAAGTGATTTGTAAAGGATCTCTGGGAGTGGGACTGTGCAAAACTGTAATAACTGCAAAAAAAACACAGAAATATGTTCAAACTTTCATAACCTGCCAAATTTTGTAAAATGAACATGGTAATTAGAGGGTGTGGCGGGGTCAAAAAAATTCCGCCGCGCTACTCACGCCAACTTTTTTTATCCCTCTTTCTATTTCCAAAATGTTGGGAGGTATGTGCTAGCGTAGCAGTGCTTCTTTTACAACTGTAACTTTAGGTGGTTTGAGGTGGGGGGGCCCAGAAACACTATCTTGCCTAGGGCCCTGTTTAGTCTTAATCTGGCTCTGATGTTATCCTATACTCTGGGTTCCCCATTCACCTGTTATTGCCAAAGGAACAATGTTGAAATGGTACTATACTGCAAAGAACTGTCCAATTAAAGATTTGTTTACTGTGTATAATTTACTAAAGGTGTCTGCTTCTCTCTACATACAATGTCTGAGCTTTAGTTTGGACTGTTGATGAGCTTCTTGGATCCGCTGCTTCTTTTCACTAAACAATATACGTAATAAAGAAAATATTTTGTCCCAAGGACTTACCACATGCATTAGAATTCCCAGGTGTCCCCTGAGATCAGCTTAACCCTTTCCCTGCCAGCCGTTTCATCCTAAATGTGAACATCTAATGCCAAGCAGTTTTTAGACTTTTTGTGCTCTTTCACTTTAAGGGCCTTTCCTGGGGGGAGTCTTTTAGTTTACCCAGGAAAACAACATATTTTTTTTTATTTTCAGGACAACCTGAACTTTCAAAATATGCAAGAATTCCATTTCCAGTGTCTAATAAATTTAAAAAAAACAGGTTTCACAGTAGTACAATCACATATATCAGAAACATCATTTATTTTATGTAGGAGAACACAGCAGAATTGGAACAGTCTATGTCTCCTGAACGAGCCAATACCAAATATATAGAGTTTTATGGAGATTTCTCACTTGTATAAATCAAAATCTCTAAGCAGTACACTACTACATTTCCAAAGCAGCGCTCCCCAAAACTCCATACTTCTGATTTCAAGGCCAAACATTCCAATAACACTAACACTTACAGTAGGTTTACCCTAGAAAACTACCCATTATTAGAAAGAACAGATTCTGGTGAATCAAAAATGGGAAAATTTATCGTTGTACTCCAAACTACAAAGTTGCAATTCTTTCCTAAAGTTATAATGTTTTATAGAAATTGTTGAATTTTTGGAAAAATTACCTGAAACCTTCCAATCTACAGCATCATATCTCCCACACATCATTTGATCAGTTTGATGCCCAATAGGTATAGGTGTAACTAAGCACACGGCATGCACCAAGCTGCAAAGCTACACTAAAAACTGTGGTTTTTATGATATTTCTGAAAATCACCTAACGAATCTAAATTGGTTATGAATGTCTTTATACTCCAAAGCACAAATTCGCAAAACTTTCCTAAATTTGCCGATTTTGGTCACATTTCCAAAAATCACATCTAAATTTCCACCCTGCAGCATCATATTTCCACACATACTTTTAGGTATCAAGATAAATCATCCCCCCCTTATATGAAAGCCTGGGGTCCTCTGAACAGTTTGGTGCCCAATATGTATAGGTGTACCCAAGCACGTAGCATATAGGGGCCCCAAAACGAAGACCCCCTCAAATTGTGTGTCATTTCACGTACTGCAAAAGCAACATATTTACATAATTTTGAGGGGGCAAAGTTAGAAAAGAGCAAGTTCACCCCAGAAAACCATACATTTTTGGAAAGTACACATTCCCCTGAATACAAATTGGATATGCATGTCTTTGTACTCCAAAGCACCAAGCTGCAAAGCTACGCTAAAAACTGCGGTTTTTATGATATTTTTGAAAATCACCTACAATTATTGCAATTGGCCACATTTTTCTCATCCAATTTCTTACATACAATTGTAAAACACCCTAAATATTGATGCCAAGGGTCTACTGAACAGTTTGATGCCCAATATGCATAGATATACCAAAGCAGCTGACATGTGCGGACCCCAAATGAAAATAGTGCATATGAATTTTTTCTGCTGCCGATTTGCCTTCTGTGAACAAAGACCCCTACAGTGTATTATTTGCCACAAGACCCTCTAACAGCACAAAGACCCCCAAAACCATATATTTTTGTAAAGTACACATTCTGATGAATCCAAAATGAATAATTGTGTCAATGTACTGAAGTACAATTCTACCCTAAAATAAACGTAAGGAACAACAATGCAAGCATAACACCACAATAAAACCACAAAAATCAAACACAATTAGACAAATCAATGAAATAACAAAATAACTGATCCGACAGTGTGGATAACAGTCACAATACTTCATCCAATAGCCACGCGGTAAAATCAACAGTTTTTAGTGGAAAAACAAGAGGCAATATGATAAAATAAAAAACTAAAAAAAGTAGAAAAAATATATAAGTGTGTGCTTGTGTAATAATGTGTGTACAGCTCTAAAAAGTGCATAAATGTGTTTTTATGTGCAAGTGAATGTGTAAATATGTGCAAGAGTTTGAAAAAAAAAACAAAAGTCAGAAAAAAAACAGACTTTAGTAAATTGTGTAGTGTATGTGTGTATAATTACACGTATGATTGTGTAAAAGTGTGCAAACAAACAAAGAAAAAGTCACTTACCATTTGTGTGTGCAGGAGGGACGTTGGCAGCATTGGAGGATAATGATCTCAGACCAGGAAGTGAGTGGGCGGGTGCAGGATGCAGGAGGCCTCATGATGTCATTGGCTGAAAGTTGGTCCTTCGACGATTGCATCGCAGGACTCACAAAGCACCTCCCTTTGCCCATTGATTAGGGGGTCAGGGGGCCTCTTTGACTTGGCTAAAGCCGCCAGTGCAGTGAGGAAACCATTTTATTGAAAGCACATGGGCTTGGCTCTTAGAGCATTTTTTAACAAGAACATAGTATATACGTGCTTGGCAGGGAAAGGGTTAAAGGAGTCGTGGGAAAATAAGTGATTCACAGAACAGAAGAAAGAGAGAACAGAGCAACACCTTAAAGATGACAACTTTTAGCAATTCAAGGATTGTGTAAAAATGTTCTGTATGTCAAAAAGTGAAGAAACGATGTCTGTTACAAGTAGAGCCTGGAAACATCCAACATGAATCTGGTTGTTGGGTCTGCTCTCATGTCACTACTTATGGATTGGGAACTGCCTTACTGGGGGCACCATTAACATGGACTGAACTAAGTGACACTACTCAATTTCTCTTCAGTGGTTAATACTTCATGGATGGATTACTGGGAGGAAAATGATATAAAAGTGCCACCTTATTTGACTCTGGTTTGATGTATTTCCCTGCAGTGTGTGTGGTAATGGGTAAAAATACTTGTAACCAAACCATCAAACACTTCTACTCCTCCAGTTCAGGTACAATTGGAGAAGGGTAAAAGGTCCAAAAAATCAAAAGCAGCCAGTTTCAGGCTCCATGTACCTGCACTCAGGTGGAGGCTCTACAGTGTGACATTTCTTTTGACATTGGCAATAAAAAAGTTAAAGGAGCTGCTACGTATATATATTTATTTATATATTATTTCAGCAGCTGCACTCTTAATGCCATATTTATTTAAAAGTTCATGGGTGCAGGGTCAAATCAACATATGGAATTTTCCAAAATGACCCGCACTCCAATCTGTTGCAAATTAAATTGTGTTTGTTTTTTTATTTTTTTACAGACGCACAAAAAAATAAACACAATTTCATTTAAAACAGATTGGAGTGCGGGCCATTTTGGAAAATTCCATATATGTTTATAGATATAAATGTATATAACACAAACCAGTAATATTATCAATGGATTTTGCATAAATATAATTACCACAGATCACCCCATCCCTCTCCCTCAACAACCTGTAAAAGCCCATTAATCACTCACAAGATTGAACGACGCTAATAAATTCTGGATCTCACTTCTGGTCTGAACCAAACAACTGCCATATCAAACAACTGCCATATGACCCCTCTCACTTACCCCTGGATATGAATGGATATATTAGCATTGTATGAAATGACAGATAACATTACATTTCCAATACTATACATATGTTGGTGTTTAGAAGATATACACTTCATGTTAAGTATTGACATTGCTGTTCCTTTAATGGTGATTAGAAATAATGAGTATCAGCTCTCTGTCAAAATGACGTCAAGTTCTTTTATGTTGTGATAAAAACATATAAATAATAACAATGACAAATAACCTCCCTTGGTGACTGATTCCTTTAACTTCTTTTCATTAAAAATTGGAGGGGGGGGGTGATGGTTCCCAATCTTATTTTGTAACATATTTCTTCTAATTCTGATTGTTTTAGTGAATGTAGCACAACACCTAAAGCTAAAATGTCTCTTGGTTTGTCCCACCCAAAGGAAAGATGCTCCAGCTTTCACTAGGCCTGTTAAACCCTACTCAGTGTCTGTAAGAGACGGAACTTACTGATCACACGCCAGTCTGTCCACTTTATTGTTTTTAACAAAAACATTTCTTATATTCTTGTTGAACGTTAGAATTCCTCCAATTATAATGTCTCCTTCCTGCAGATATTCATATTCATTCTCTGCCTTAATGATCTCCAGATGACAAGCCTGTTTGGTGGAATGAATGGCAGATCTGCAGGACTCCATACACAGCAGTGTCAGACATAAAATCACCTTCAGTGGAATACAGGCAGTAGCCAACATTGCCCCTCCACACAGCACAATGTACTCTAACATAAGGCAGAAGATCAGGGCATTTCCCTAGCAGCAGTAACACCGAGAGACACAGGGGCCCCAGGTGTAGAACAGAGTAAGGGGCCCGGCTAATCCAACCCTCATTTTATAGAGAACAGAGAGAGGATTTGCACAGTAGAATGAATATAGACACAGTCACCTGGGGGACACTTTTTTTGTATTTAGTGTTTAAATAACAGTTATGTCTTCTTAGCAAATAAACACGCCAAATAAAGAATCTTAGTATGTCAAGTACAGATCCAACTCTCCATTGACTAAATCACATTTGAATGGTAAATGTGCTGTTTTCTTGCAAAGTATAAAAATGTTTTTAGTGGGGAGTTAGTACTGCCTCCACTTAGATAAAAAATGGAGGGACATGGTTCAATGATTGGCGAAATACCTAAACTTCCTGCAGATTAAGGACATGACTGGTCCAGAGCTGCTCCTGCCATAAGGCAAGGTGTGAACCATGAGTGGAGGGGGTACTAGGTAACTTTAAGAGCCCCTTTCTAGTGTAAATAGCACAGCTGGTGATGTGCCCCCCTTCGACTCAATCATGGTGGGGTGGGGGGACAGCATCTAAAATATTTCTTGAAGTCATAACCAAAAGATTACCCATAGACATTGGAGGCCAAACTCAAAGAAATTATTAGAAATACCTTGTTTGACAAGACAAATGCAACCTCATCATCACTGAAGCTACTGATTGGCTGGACATTGATTTCCTGTCCTTCTTACATCCTTCCAAACTAGAAAAAGAAACATGAGGCTAAATTATTATTGTGTCTTTGCTAAAACCAGTATATACAGTACATGCTGAAAGTGATGTACTTGGCCTCATTAAAACTGTCCGGTAATGTCCGAGCTAAAAATGCTAAAACAAAACTAACAGCTGCCAGAAGCCCCATATACCCAATAACTGAGTAAAAGCCAATAGCTGAGCCCTCATTGCACTGAATGATGATGGTTCCAGGGTAAGTGTGAAGGTCCAGTTCCTGAAAGGGAGGAGAAATGGCCAACCAAGTCATGCAGATTATTATTTGAATGGATGAGCAGAACAAGACTACAGAATTGGACAGTTTGACTCCCACCCATTTTCTCCATGAGCTCCCTGGCTTGGTGGCTTTGAAAGCAACACAAATCATGATAGTCTTAGCCAGGAGAGAAGAGACAGCTATGGAGAAGGTGATTCCAAAAGTGATGTTACACAGCATGCAGGTTATATCCACAGGGCGACCGTGGAACAGAAACACACTGAGGAAGCTCAGCTTGATGGAGACAAGGAGGAGGAAGCTCAGGCTCCTGTTGTTGGCTCTCACTATTGGGGTTTCCCGATATGTGATGAAGACTTGTAATATCAATTGAGTTTCAGAATAAGGAAAAAGAGAATAGAAACAATAAAGAAAAAAAATAAATCATTACTATATTATAGAAAAACTTCCTTTCTTTGTACACACTGATCCTTCCTCTCATTAGGCCATTCCATGTCTGAGCATTGGGTGCAAAAAAATCAAAAAAGGAGATTCGTTTATGAAAAATATGTTGTAGACTATTTTTATCTTACTTTAAAGACTCTTTAATGAATTTGAAATAATTGTAACTTTTTTTTTACAATACAGCACATTAGACTGGAAATAGTAAACAGCGAAATAAGAAACAATAATAACCCACTGGTACCTAGAATATATTTTCATTCATATAGTGTTAGTGTTGGTATACAGATGCAGCCACATTGGTTTGTCTGTTTGACACAGAATAACTAAACACAGATATCCCATTTATCTCATTTAACACAGAAAACTGTGTCACAACATCCCATCTAATTAAAGCATTCACCATTGTGAACAATGGTGCTTTGGTATGCTAATGAAAAGGTTAAATGCATTAAATGAGTTAAGATGACTTTAGATAACCCAGTTTCTTCAATTAACCCTGAGTCATGACGCATTTAACTCACAAATCCAAGTGGCTTCATCTGTAATTCATAGGGTTTTTTCTATGTTAATTAAATATTAATTGCCATTTGCTAAAATCTCCAGTTAGGCCTTTCTAGAATATCCTTGATAAGCAAGCATTGTAGTTTCAAATTGCTGCCCTCTGCTCAAGTAAGAGTATCAATGTCCACTGGAAGGTCTGAAATCTTCCTCCAGAAGGTTGTAGCCCAGTTCAATGCTAACACCAGTCTGCCCTACCATTGCTATCAGTGTATTCGCCTTACCCACTCAATAACAGACTTGCCTCCTTTGTAAGCTGCCATCAAGTTTTTCTAGTTCAGCTCACTGCTTGAGTTACTGGGTCCCTGCCAACAGGGGCGCGCCACCAATGAGGCAAGTTGAGAAACTCGCCTCAGGCGGCAACGCCGGAGAGGTATCCAGGGGCAGCAAAAAGCCGCTCCTAGTACCTTTAAGAGCCAAATTTCCGTTTTTTAAACGGGAAATTCGGCTTTACTATTGCGAGAGAGTGCAATTGCGCTCTTCGTAATAGTGTTCCTGCCGGCGAGGGGGGGGGGCGGCATTAAAGGAACTGCCTCAGGCGGCTCATTAATTAGAATCGGCACTGCCTGCCAACCCCTGATAATTGCAATCAGAATGTTCTAGCACAACCTATTGCTTGAGTTATAGACCTCTTGTCCCATTCCCAGTTCAGACCATGTGTTGAGTTAAACATTCCCTCCTGGTCCTACTGCAAGTTGTTATTAAACTACCAATTTGACTCCAAGCCAGTCCTCCTGTATTCTACCAACAGACTGACCTCCTGATAAGTTTACATCAGAAAATGATAGCATTATTAGTTGCATGTCTATAAACCATATCATGTGATATTGTCTCTAAGAGCAGTTTAGAACAGATTATTGTATTAATGAAACAGGGAATGAAAGTTAATTACAGAACAGTTGGTAGATTTAAATTTAGGTGAACAAATGGCTCCTCCCTGAGGAATATTTCAAGGAAAAGTGCACAAAGCAGAAATGGGTTCCTTATACCTGGAGTTTTTTGGCCCTATCAATAAAATCTATAGTCTCTTTATTCTGAATCAGCCCTCTGAATTTCTGCTGCAAAACTATTGTGCTACTTTTAACTGTGTCTATGGAACTAAATCGTGCAAAATATAGGATTTTATACAATGAAATCTAAAGCTACAGTTTTATGCAATGACGGGAATCATGATAAAAACAAGTGACTTCTTGGTAAAAGATTTAAAGATAGTGATAGGCGAATTTGTCCCATTTCGCTTTGTCACAAATTTCTTGCAAAATTCACGAAACTGGCAAAAAATTCATGAAACTGATATTTTGACGCCGGTGTCAAAATTGGCGCCGACATCAAAATTGGCGCTGGCGTCGGAGTCATCACCGGCATCGAAAAAAACGTTGACACCGACACCACAAATTTTTTCGTCAAAACGTGCAAATTCGCAGGGAATTTGCTCCTGCCGAATAAATTCGCCCATCACTATTTAAAGATGTAAAAGATGTAAAAGATGTAAAAGATGGCTTAATAAATTACATTGGCTGAAAAAGTAAGGGGAGATGTTTAGGAACAAATAACTGACAAAAAATAAAGAGTTCCAGGACCGATCTTTTATACTGCAAAGGTGAGCACAACATTTGATCATATTAGTATTGTAAAGGGAAGCAGAACACTTGGTCATGTTGGATTTTGTGTATAATTGATAAGATTCTCTATTAGAGTTCTTACCATGCTTATATATCCACACATTAATGGAGTAAGGTACGAAATTAAAAATAATCTTATGTCTGTGACTTAGTGCTCATGGAGCATGAAACATTTAAGGCAATAGAGATGTTATTTTAATAAAGACCTACATGGTTGACTGCCTTACTCAATTTATATACTGATATACAAGCATGGCAAGAACTGTAACAGAGAATATTATCAATTATCACCGACATGACCAAGGGTTTGGCTTCCCTTTACAGTATCACACTATAACAGTATCATATGGTTTTCTGCTCTCCTTGCTGAGGGACTGGGGCTGATGTGCCTAGACGGTGTCCTACATTTGGTGAGTTATTTATTAAAATGTTCTGCTAATGTACTGTGGGTTACATATTCTATGTGTCTTCTGTGTGAATTTTCTTACCATACATTTTTCCTTAAATCAATGAGAAATGTGCCTCAACTGATAGGTCTCAACTGATGGGTCTCAACTGATGGGTCTCAATAGGCATGTTATGTTTAGAGTCTGATCATTGGTTGGTATTGATGAGCAATTTTTAGCCAGGCATGGGTTTGTGGCGACATTCCACATTTCACCATGTGCAAATGTTTTCATGAAACTGCGACAAAAATTTGCAGTGGAAAATTTGCTGTGACAAAAAAAGTCCCATTGACTTTAATGCATTTGGACAAAACAGTCGCCTTAAGAAAAAACGCCCATTGATTTTAAGTTGTTTTGACACCCATTTACTTCAATGTGTTTGGCAATTTTTTTGCCATTCTGGCAATTTTTTTTCAGCAATTATCGCAAATGTTTTGGCAAAGCCAAAGTGGACAAATTAGCTCATCACTAATGATGGAGGCATGGATGAGAATCGAGAGAGTAGGGGTAAGATGGAAGACATGAATAAAGATGGTCTCCTCTGTCAGTGTGGAGAAGGATGAGATTGACCCAGCAGAGGGAATGTATGAAATGACACTGTTCTTTATGTTTAGCATTATTGCCTTACAGATAGTTTGAATTTCTTCTAGGAAATAAATAACAAAGTCTTCTGAAGCAATAGAGGAAACAGCAGGTTGGGTGAGTAGATGGGGGTAGCAATTCAATCTAAAAAAAGAAGACTAGAAACAGGTTATATAGCAGATAAGCTCTGTGGAATATAATGGGGTTACATTCCAGTGTAAGAACTAAACCCATTCTAGCCTATATCGTTTTCTGCTACGTAACCTGTGTCATTTAACCCTATTTCAACTTAAGGTGCCAAACCCCTACCCCTGTGACTGCCCAGCACTTTATTCATATTAACTATTGTAATGTTTCTGAATGAAACACACCAGCTTTACCAGCATAGGGAAACAGTAGATTACATTTTAATTACTTTAAAATGCTCCTTGTTGGTGTAACTGTTGCTTTAAAAGGTTAGTCAAAGAGCAGAGTTGAGTAAAGATTGGGTCAAGGATGTTGCCTTACTGGTGGGTGGGGGCTGAGAGTCATAGGAGAAGGTAAGATTGAGAAGCTTGAGGCAGGTTACCCTTCAAGATAAATAGGGATATGTGTCACTCACAATGAATGTCAAAGTAATATCATGTCAAAATATCTGTTGGGATGACATCTAATATTGTTTGTAAGCTCCATTATATTAAAGAAGTAGACTGTGCCTCTATGTCCCAGTGTTCATCAGGTCTCCAGTTGGACCACTCTAACCAGCAGGTTCTCCATATCTATCTCCTATTATTGATCATATGCCTAAGAGCTGCCCAGTGTTAGTACATGGAATATATCTAGTGTGTCACGCATGTGCACCCCCATAAAATAATATATTTCTTTAAATCTATGAGAGTTTTATTCATCAGTGTCATTATATTTTAATAGAGGTACATTCAACCAATTGGACTTGCTTTGTGACCTTAAATTTAAAACATTACACCACTAATGAAACATATTGGGGCAAATGTTTTCTTCACACGTTTTGTCATTGTATAACCTTCCTCAATAAGTTTCATAGTTTAATAGTTTAATCAGATTGAAAAAAGACAAAGTCCATCAGGTTCAACCCCTCCAAATGAAAACCCAGCCCCATACACACACCCCTCCCTACTGTCACATAAATGATATATACCCATATCTATACTAACTATAGAGTTTAGCATCACAATAGCCTTTGTATTATGTCTGTCCAAGAAATCATCCAAGTCCCTCTTATAGTCATTAACTGAATCAGCATCACAACATCATTTAGTATTTAGTATCATCTACAAAAATAGAAACAGTACTTTCAATGGCCACCTCCAGGTCATTAATAAACAAGTTGAAAATCAAGGGACCTAGTACAGAGCCCTGCGGTACTCCACTAACAACACTGGTCCAATTAGAAAATGTTCCATTTACCACCACTCTTTGTATTCTATCTTTTAGCCACGGGTAAAGCACAAAACAAAAACTGTGGTACTGTGTTAGTCAGTAGTGTAAATAAGAAATAAAAAAACAATAAGTTAGTTTATAACATACACCAATGATAATTCTTTTTGTTACCTTTTGCCGAATCAAAATCTCTACCCAGAGGGATTCTACACCCTCACCAGTGGCAGCTATTGTTCCTTCACGTCCTATACAGCAGCACCTACGGGGTTAACTCCCCCCCCACATAGTAGGACGAGCAAGGACCAATCAAAAAGTATAAGTGGCGCCTCCTCCCCCAGTGCCCTTGTGTTTTTTTCGTCCTACCTTACTGCAGGTAGGGAGTGAGGACAAGAAGAGGATCGTTGCCGGAGCCTGAAGCGCTCTGAAGACCGTTAGGAGTACTGCCGGAGTGGTAGTTTTCCCCCGGGGGAAGATCTGGAAACTTTCCCTGTTGGTGGCGGCTGCAGCCGATTCTGCTGGACGGCGCATGCGCAGTAGCGCTTCTGGGTTTGCGCAATGACGTCACAGGAACCGGCAAATTTTAAAAATCCTTCGTTTTAGAGGCACAGTGCCCCTAAGAAAGGAAAGCAGAGGAGAAGCGTTGTTCTCTCTGGGGCTGCAGTCGCCTGCAAAGCATTTAAAGGTACTTAGGTAGCCTATAGACTTTGCTGTTTGTTTTTTTCCCATCCGCTCTCACTCTCTCTCTATTTTCTTTTGGATGTCAAGTGTCACTGTGGTTTTTTTGTTTTTAGATGTCCAGCCAAATGGAACAGGCTAGAGGGAAAAGAACTTCTAAGTCTAAACATCTTGCCTGCAGAGAGTGCCAGGCTCCCCTACCAGATGCCTATCCTAGGGGACGCTGTGAGAGTTGTTTGGCTAAAGATGATCCGCCTGCTGGTCAGTCTGAACAAGCCATGGGATGGTTTAAGGATATGCTGCAGAAAACATTCATGGAGTTTAAGGAATCCCTCCTTAAGGAAATGCCAAAAGCAGCAACTCCTGATACGCCCTCTTCTGTTGAGGAAGGGGAATATTTTGTAATCGATGAAGTTTCTTCTTCCTCGGATGAGGAAACAATTGATACATCTCTCTTTCAGCCGGATAATGTCTCCAAACTGATTAAGGCTGTCAAGGGTGCCATTGAAGCTCAAGAGGGGAAAGTGACGGATTCGGATAAGAACCAAGATCCCCTGAAAAAGGGTAAGTCTTTTCCATTACACCCAGTAATTAAGGATTTAATTCAGTTTGAATGGAAGACCCCTGATAAGGCACCAGTATTGAATAAAAGATTTAAATCCCTGTTTCCTATTGATGAGGAAGCTAAAGGCTGGGAAACACCTCCAGTGGTAGATGTAGCGGTGGCTCGTCTATCTAAAAGAACTACTATTCCTGTAGAGGATGGTTCGGGCCTCAAAGATCCGATGGATCGTAAGGCTGAATGCTCACTGAGGCGTATATATTCCTCGGCCTCGGCCCAATGCAAGCCATTGTTTGCCGCCTCTGCCGTATCTAGAGCTATGAGGAACTGGCTGACCCAATTGGAGGAGGATATTGAAACTAAGGTGTCAAGAGATTTGCTTCTTAAGTCACTGAATATAATTAAATTGGCATCTGAATTTTTGTGCGACTCGTCTATTGAGTCACTTAAATTGGCCTCTAGGACAATGGCCCTGTCTACTTCAGCGAGAAGGGCTATTTGGTTAAAACCCTGGGCAGCTGATAATACCTCCAAAGTTAATTTGTGTAATATGCCTTTTGAGCCTGGTCACCTTTTTGGCTCTAAGTTAGACACACTTATGGAGAAGATGTCTGACGAAAAAGGTAAGACTCTGCCCCAAGATAGGCAGAAGTCTAGATGGAGGGGCTCCTTTTTTCGCCGGCAAAAGAGGTCTCCAGCAAGATCTAGAAGACCAGGATATGGTGAAAAGGAAAAAGAAAGGAATCAGCCCAGATTCCAAAGTGGGTCTAGAACCAGCAGAGGGAGAAATAGATCTTTCCCTGCAGGCCGTAAATGGAATCTCTGACGCCAGAAGTATTCAGGTGGGAGGAAGACTTGCTTTTTTTCTAAAACACTGGCAAGACCTTGTGTCAGATCAATGGGTCTTGCAGTTGATCAGGGAAGGGTAGAGGATCGAGTTTCACGATTTTCCTCCTGCAAGATTTCTTCCTACCCCCAAAAGTGCTTCTTGGTTCAAACAAAAAGCCTTGGAGGAGGCAATTCAGGTTTTTTACAGCAAAAGAGTGCTAGAAAAAGTTCCATCCTTGGAGGAGGGATTAGGCACTTATTCTACTGTGTTCCTGGTTCCAAAGCCAGATGGGTCGTTTCGAACAATAGTAGACCTCAGATTCGTAAATCGCTTTATTCAGAAGAAGCGTTTCAGGATGGAAACCATAAGATCGGTTCTTCAGATTTTAGAGCCTGGAGACTACCTGGCCACAATAGATCTCAAAGATGCGTATCTCCACCTACCGGTTTTTCCAGCGCACAGGAGGTTTTTGAGGATAGCGGTGCATCTACAGGATCAACTTCATCATTTTCAGTTCCGTGTGTTGCCCTTTGGAATCACATCAGCCCCAAGGGTGTTCACGAAGGTGGTAGCCTCGGTTGCAGCTGTATTGAGGCAAGAAGGCATACACGTCGTACCATATCTCGACGACTGGTTGTTAAAAGCTGTTTCCGCATCCCTTCTTCACAAGCATCTGATAAGAACCCTCAGAATTCTTCAGTTTCTAGGCTGGATCATCAACGAAAAAAAATCATCCCTTATGCCATCCAGACAAAAGCAATTTTTGGGAATGTATCTCGATACGGAAACAATGGTGGTCACTCTGACTCCTCAGAGAATTCACACCATAAGACATCAGATAATACACCTCATGAGGCCATCCCCTGTCTCCTTGAGACAGATGATGAAAGTTTTAGGTCTGATGGCGTCTTCAATCGAAGCCCTTCCTTGGGCGAGGTTACACATGCGACCTCTTCAGCAGGAAATCCTGATCCATTGGGACAAAACGATAGAATCTTTGGATTCCACCTTGATAATTTCTCAAGACACATTGAAGACTCTCGAGTGGTGGCTTCAGACCGACAGGTTTATGAAAGGGAAGCCAATTCTGGGACCAGATTGGAACCTAATAACGACAGACGCATCTGCCTTGGGATGGGGAGCGCATATGGAAAGTCAGTCAGCTCAGGGTACCTGGGATGCCATGGAAAGATCTCTCTCATCCAACTTCAGGGAGATGAGGGCTGTATTCAATGCACTCATAACCTTTTCAGAGCTCATCAGGGGAAAGCAGTCAAAATACAGTCAGACAACTCCAGTGTCGTAACGTACCTGAATCGTCAGGGAGGGACGAAGTCCCACATTCTTCTCAAAGAAACCCAGAGAATTCTTCTATGGGCTGAAGACAATTTCTTAGGAATATCTGCAATTCACATCAAAGGGAAAGACAATATTCTAGCAGACCTTTTGAGCAGACAGAAAATAGATCCCAAGGAGTGGTCATTGAGGGAGGACATTTTTCTCAGGTTAGTTCACCTCTGGGGAACTCCAGAAGTGGATCTAATGGCAACCAGGAAGAACACCAAGCTTCCCAGATTCTGCTCTCTTGCCCAACAAGATCAACCATGGGTCCTGGATGCAATGACAGTCAAGTGGGAATTCAAACTCGCCTACATTTTTCCCCCAATCCCGATGATCAGCAGAGTAATCCAGAAGATTCGTCAGGATCAGTCATCGGTGATAATAATTCTTCCTTTCTGGCCGAAGAGAGTCTGGTTCTCTCAAGTAATGAGGATGTGTCACGGGAATTTTTGGATTCTTCCACAAGTAAAAGACCTGATCTCCCAGGACCAGGTACTTCATTCGGACTTAGCGCGCCTGAGGCTCACTGCCTGGAAGTTGACAGGCCCCTATTAACGTCATCAGGATTATCAGACAGAGTAATCAGTACTCTTCTTCAATCAAGAAAAAGTTCTACCTCAAAGGCCTATTCTAGGACGGTCAGAATTTTTCAGGAATGGTGTTCCAGACGAGATGTAGAAGCGGTTTCCCCTTCAATCAATGATATCCTGGATTTTCTGCAGCAGGGACTAGATAAGAATCTCAAGCCTGGAACGCTTAGAGTGCAACTATCTGCAATATCTGCTTATCTAGGTATCCAGTTATCTGCTGTTCCACTAATTCAGAGATTTATGAAGGCGGCACAAAAGCTAAAGCCTTTGATTCAAAATCCAGTTCCTCAATGGGACTTGAATATAGTTTTGGAAGGATTATGTGATCCCCCTTTGAGCCTTTGGACAAAATCGACCTAAAACACCTTTCCTTTAAAGCTGCTTTCCTTACAGCCATAACCTCAGCGAGGAGGGTCGGTGAAATTCAGGCCTTAGCAGCTAAAGAACCGTATATTCAGTTTTTTCCGGACCAAATTGTGCTCAGGACTCTACCTGATTTTTCACCCAAAGTGCCTTCTAGAAACAATATAAACCAGGAGATTAGACTTCCATCTTTTTGTACTAATCCAGTGACAGAGGAAGAGCAGAGATATCACTCATTGGATGTATGTCGGGTGATAAAGTAATACCTTGCTCAGACAGAAGTATTCAGAAAATCTGAGCATCTTTTTGTTGCTATGTCCGGAAAGAGTAAAGGAAAGGCGGTATCGAAATTGACCTTATCAAGATGGATAAAGGATACTATTCAAACATGTTACATAGCTGCAGAATTGTCTCCCCCAATTTTTATTAAAGCTCATTCGACAAGAGCAACAGCGACATCTTGGGCAGAACGTCTTCTTGTTCCTCCAGATAAAATTTGTAAAGCTGCAACTTGGTCAAGCCTTCACACTTTCTCTAAACACTATAGGCTGGATGTTGATGCTTTGCAGGAAGCAGCCTTTGGAAGAGCGGTGCTACAAACAGTTTTTCAGAAGAATTGATGCTGTTCCCACCCGTTACTTGCTATGTCCCGTAGGTGCTGCTGTATAGGACGTGAAGGAAAAACGAAATTTGACTTACCGTAATTTCCTTTTCCTTCAAGTCCATACGGCAGCACTATTTGTTTCCCCACCCTAATAAAGTTTTGTTGTGCAGTAGTGTGTGTACTTTTTTATAACACAAGGGCACTGGGGGAGGAGGCGCCACTTATACTTTTTGATTGGTCCTTGCTCGTCCTTCTATGTGGGGGGGAGTTAACCCCGTAGGTGCTGCCGTATGGACTTGAAGGAAAAGGAAATTACGGTAAGTCAAATTTCGTTTTTATTTCTTTAGTGCATGGCTTTAATTCAGGCTTTACATACAAACACACTCCTCCACCCGCTATTTAATCCCTCTGTCCCTCCTAAAAAGGGTGTAACCATTTAAATTCACAATCCAGTCACATGTTTCATCCCACCAGGTCTCAGTGATACCAATTATATCATAATGTTTAGAGCAATTAATTCTAGGTCTCCCATTTTACCTGACAAACTCCGTGCATTTGCAGCATACAGCGGAGGTTACTACTTTTACTTGTGAAATTTGCATTACTTAGTGGAGAATTTTATGTTAAGTTAGTATTATTCTGTTTTCCTTGTAACAGAGGGACCTCCTTAGCTGGTAAACTGTATGCCCCCCTCACTCCTCCCCCATGACCCCTTACTAATCCCACTACCCCATCTACCCTAGCTCCCCCATAATTCTTTATCTCACCCCGCCCTTGCCTAGTTTAAACACTCCTCCAACCTCTTAGCCATTCTTTCCCCTAGCACCGCGGACCCCCGTCCATTGAGGTGCAAACCATCACGACTGTATAGGTTGTACCCCAACGAAAAATCAGCCCAGTGCTCTAGGAACCCAAACCCTTCCTTCCTACACCAAGACTTGAGTCACGCATTTAGCTCCCTAAGCTCTTGTTGTCTTTCTAAACTTGCAAATGTCATGGGCAAAATTTCAGAAAAAAATAACATTGGAAGACCTTTCCTTGATCTTAGAGCCTAGATCCCTGAATTTACTCTTTAAGGTCTTCCATCTACCATTTATTTTGTCATTAGTACCGATATGCACTAAGACAGTTGGGTCATGCCCAGCCCCACCCTAAAAATTGTCTATCCGATCAACCACATGCCCAACCCTGGCACCAGGTAGACAGCAAACTGTTCGGTTGTAGCGATCCGGATGACAGATTACCCTATCCACTTTTCTAATAATTGAATCCCCTACAACCACAATCTGCTTAGGCCTGACTCTACTCTCCTCCCCACCACTACTAGAGAAACTGGTCTCCCAGAGTTCACACTACCATCTTCTTCACATAATCTGGCAAATCTGTTGGAATGTATAAACTCTGGATCAGCCTCAACTGTCACCCAGCTAGCTGCCTCAATATCCTGCTGCTGTTCTGTTCCCCCCAAACTATGTGACCCCGCTAGGTCCTGCTCAGTGAGCAAAAGACTCCTTTCAAGATTGTCAATCGACCGCAGTGTTGCAATTTGTTGCTCTAGTGACTCTAACTTGAGCCTCCAAAGTGGCAATTTGCTCACAACCACCACAGAGGTAAGTATTGTGGATCTCTTGTTCCAAATCGACATACATATGGCAGACTGTGCACTGAGTCAGACCTTCAATCTTGCTGGCACTCATTATCCCAGTTACACATCAAAACAGGAATGACAAAAAAAATTAGGGTTTTGAACAAACTTTTGACCTAGATTGAACCTCCTTTAGTTTGAAACTCCGGTATTTATAACTCCACTTACAGATCCCCCCCTTAAAGAACAAACACATAAGAGAAGCTAAACACTAGAGCAAGTTCCACTGGGGTCCCAGGGCTTCTATTTATACAGTCTGTTCAGGTGCAACTAATCAAACCCCACCCCCTCAAACTGAGGGAAAACTAAGTGCAAAGTAAATCAGGTTGTGACAAACTTGCTGTAAGCTCACTAGCACCCAAACTTTGCTATTTAGCACCCGAGACAGAAAAAAAACTATAAGAATTGTAACCACAGTATTTAAATATAAAACTTTACTGTAAAATAATAGTTAATAACAAATACTTGTCCTTTTCAGTTGATTTGTTTGCCTGTATATTCTGCAAATGCCTCTGTACTGATGTAACTTGTGGATCATTTGTCTCTGACTAAAAAGTTCTTTTGTTCACTTTGCTTTACAAGAACCTCCTGTAGCCCATTGTCTTTATTGGTTAAAGCACAGTAGCTTTTGGGAGTTATAGTTGCACTACACTGCACCTTCTTCCACTTTGTAAAGGCCCTACATCCGTCTGTTCACCAGTGAATTTTCATGGCAAATTTGTGAATTTATTCGCCGGAGGTGAAACAGGCAAAATCGCCCCAAATTCGTGCCTGGTGAATAAATTCACCCATCTCTATATGCCAGATATGTCGAAAATTCTGTGCACAATAGGCAACAGTTTGGTGGGCTGGACCCCTGGAAATCATATTTACAATGTTTTTGTTGGTAACTTACGTGGGAAATAAGATGCTGGAAGTGGAAGCTTTCAGGTGTTTCATCAAAACTGCACATTTTGGGAAATCATTGTAACTAGTATTGAATTTAAAAAATGGTTATATTTTAAATTCAGCAGAATATGTGCTATTCAAAAATATATGGGTTTCCTACTCTTCCTGGATTTTAATTTCTAAAATCTGCTGTAGTGTTTGAAAATGTGGTTATTGACTGCTGGGATTTTCTTGGTGAACAACAATCTGGTGTCACATTGATTAGACTTTTCTATATCATATAAAATGTTTAAAATCCAGTGATGCTCACGTTGTTGTGCGTTGTCAGTGTTCACAATGGATGCCGTTGGTTTCTGAACACCCTTATATCAATGTAGAGTGACAATGTGAGAGCATTTGAATTTTTTGGTTGTAGTTTTTGAGTTATTTAACTTTTTATTCAGCAGCTCTCCAGTTTGTCCATATTCCCCTAGCAACCATGTACTGATGTGAATGAGAGACTGAATATGAGTAGGAGAGGCCCGAATAGAAAGATGAATAAGAAAAAGTAGCAATAACAATACATTTGTAGCCTTACACAGCAGTTTTAGATGGGGTCAGTGACCCCCATTTGAAAGTTGGAAAAAGCCAGAAGAAGAAGGCAAATAATTCAAAAACTACAAAGAAAGCAAAATGAGGGCCAATTGAAAAGTTGATTAGCAATAACCATTCTAAAACCTACTAAAAGTTAATTGAAAGGTGAAACAGCCCTTTATTTGTAGTTATATAAAATGTCTAAATAAAATAAACATAAAATAATGTTTGTATTTATGGAATACACAGTCATAGCAATAGTGTTTTGTGTAGGTTTCTGTTCCAAGGTTACCAGTCTTTATTAATGAAAACCGACTGCCTGCGTTTTCATCAGGTGATAAATCAAAAGCAAACAGTGTGAAACCATTCACACTCCAGTGGTATCGCTGCGGAGCGCCGTTCAAAGCAAAAACGGAGTCTGGCGTTTGAATATCAAATCTTTGGCTTTATTGAGCGCAATGTTGCATGTAAATCCCCCTCCACAATTTTATTGCGCTCAATAAAGCCAAAGATTTGATATTCAAACGCCAGACTCCGTTTTTGCTTTGAACGGCGCTCCGCAGCGATACCACTGGAGTGTGAGTGAAGCCGGCTGGAAGGAGCCGATGTATCGCGAGAGCTGCGACTGAGCAGGAGCCGGCGTGACACGGGTGAGCTCCGCCATTAGCCGCATCGTCTTTTTTGTTTAGTGTGAAACCATTAAAACACTCGTCATAATCGACCATCAATCAACTAAATTGTCAATAAGCACCAGTATTACTGGTTTGGGGATCTGTCCCAGAGGTTTTAATGGTTAGTGACTCTTGTTCCCGCAGGTATTATATACACCTAAAGACACACACAATTAATTGTATACTTTGCATTTGTTGTTAGCAGGGCTTGACTGTGCCTGATTCTCACAGCTGGTCATACTTGTACCCTTGAATATAATGTGATGCCAAGAGTATTTGAACTTGGAATTGACAACATGAATCTCAAGTGTAGGAACACGTTTTGAGAGGGGTCATCAATGTGACAATTGAAGTCACCCAGAATAATTACAGGGCTGTCAGAGCATAGGAAAAAATATACCCAGGATTGAGTGAGAGAAATACAGTATGTAGCAGGAGATTGGGCAGAAGGAGGTCTATAAATAACAAATACCCATGCAGTGAGAGAGTACAGAGGGTTGTACTTCATGAACCTCAAAAGAAGGAAACCAGAAGTAAGGAGGTGTAGAGATGAGTTTAAAGTGGCAATGAGGGGAGAGTAGAATGTCTCCTCCTCCCCCACTGCCAGTAGTACGGGGGGTATGAAAGTAGGAGGGTATGAAAGTAAGAGAGAGCTGCCTCAACAACATTGTCATTCTGAGAGAGCCAAGTCTCTGATAGAGCAGAAGACATCATGAATTAAAGTGGCTTTGTTAGTAACATAGCGAGTATTAAGGAGTCACTAAACCCTGCTGTACTGCACTACTCAACCAAACTGTAGTTGTTGGACTACAAATTCTCATTAGTCTCATTGGTTGATTCTTTTGCATCTGTAATTAAGGTTATGGTCAGTAGAATTCTCACTGCTGAATTGGTTTCCAAGTGTAATTAGGAATTTTCTCAACATCTAAAGAGAACTAGAGGGCCCAGTGGGACACCTTTATGCTTGGGTTTAGTGTCCCTTTAACAAGCTCGCAAGAGAAGGGGAGATAAGCAGAATGGAAAGTGGACATTTTAATAAGGATAAAAAGTTAGCAGAATGTGTGGGTTTGAACCAAGAGGGGGATCCATAATGTGGACGATGACAGATATAGGTAAATTGTAGGGACCTTGATTAGGAGAGTTATTACCTGCAACAAGTAACAGTTTGAACTTCCTATGCCCATGTGAAGTAGTAGTTGGAGGTGGTGGATTTTTTGTTTAATAAAGTTACATGTAAGATATAAGAGCAGCAGTGTGTGGAATGAAGCAGAGATTGAGATATTATGACAGAGTGGGGACAGTCAGTTGAATTGTAAAGGAAGAAGGTGCCTTGGAAGCACCAAGATGAATGACATTAACAGGACTAGTAACATTCTACCAGTATATCTTTAATTAGGTCCTAGTTTCCTGAACAGAAAGCCTGCCAGATCTTCTGCTGTGACTCCCTTATTGCTCCTCTTGTTAAACTCCTTTTCAGATCACTTTCCCAAATGGTGTATTAGGATATAGGGAGATCCGGCTGGGCTACTCGTGGACACGGGGCATTATTGAGGTTTTTTTTTCAAGATCATTAGAAATTCAAGTTTTTTAGCCTCGATGAAACTCAATGGAACAATGTTATTCTTGCTGACATGATATATATATATATATATATATATATATATATATGCAGCTTGTTTATCTCTTCAGCAAACCTAAATCATAAGTTTTCAGAATAGAACAGAGCTCCCTCAGGTGCCTGTGCTTAAATTCAGGATACAATGCAAAGTCTCTGTCTCTGTTCTCTATAAAATGAGGGTTGAATTAGCCGGGCCCCGTACTCCTGACACTGATACTGACTGATGCTGCTACATTTGAACTTGTAGCTTATGTAAATATTTGATAAGAACAATTCCAGGACGCATGGCACCATGTTATTTTAAATTGTCTATCTGTATAATGCTCTTGTGGATGAGAACATGTGGCCCTAAAGTTCAGAGCATAAACGTTGCTTGTCAACTGGAAATGATAAAATCAATTGAGGAATATGAATATTTTCAGGAAGGAGACATCGTGATTGGTGGAATATTGACCATAAACACCCATGTCAGATTGTTTAACAACCAAGGCAACATTTTTCAGTCTATATTTCACAGTCTATATTGTATGGAGTAAGTCATATTCCTCACCTGTAGGAAAAACTCTGACTGTGATGTACAAAAAATAGGAATTATTTGGGGGAGCAGAAGGTGCATATAGAGGCCAATAGCTAGGATAGGATATATATATTTGTTGATGCACAATTTATCAAATACCCAGTGTTAGTGTCATTTAATAACCTTTATATTTAAAGGGTTGGTTCAACTTTGAATTAACTTTTAGTATGATATAGAGAGGGATTTTCTGAGACAATTTGCAATTGGATTAAATTTTTTATTTGTGGTTTTTAAGTTATTTAACTCTTTATTCAGCAGCTCTCCAGTTTGTAATTTCAGCAAATTCCAAATTCCCCTAGCAACCATGTAATGGTTTCAATAAGAGACTGGAATATGAATAGGAGAGGCCTGAATAGAAAGATGAACTGACAGAGTATTTGTTTTTTTAGATGGGGTCAATGACCCTCATTTGAAAGTTGAAAAGAATCAGAAGAAGCCAAATAATTCAAAAACAAAAGACCAAATGAAAAATTGTTTAGAATTGACCATTCTATAACATACTAAAAGTTAACCTAAAGGTGAACCACCCTGTTAACATTGTAATGAGAAAGGAAAATGTTATAGACGTACTAGAGAATATGAAAGTGTAGGTTTAAACATTCATTTAGGAACCTATGAACTTTCATTAAAATGCAGAAATAATTGTAGCATTGTCAGTACATTTACAGTACTTTCTACGCTGCTCTTGTGTTTGGGCAGTTTCAAGAGATAATATGGTTATTGCATTATTTGATGATGGAGAAACAACCACAGTCTATGAAAGGTTCTGTATAACATGTCATTCTAGTTGATTTCATTTTGTTCAGTTGTTTTTAGAAGCAAAGTTGAATGGCTGCAATTCACCTAATTATGGTGATATTGTATATTTGTAATGTATTATAGCACCAGTGCTCTCACTAACACTAAGTTGAAGTTCTTATGAATTACCAATCTTTAATTCTTACTGCAGCAAAGGCTTCAATCACAAAGTACTTTTTCTACATTTGTTCATCTACAGCTGCAAAATATGGAAATGGTTTGCCAGACTATTATGGTTTCTTTTCAGGCTGTGGCATCAGTTATGTCAGTTTTAGGTTTTATTGTTTAAAACCTAAAAACCCCACAGTCTATGGCTTAGTTTTAAGGTCACAGTAGAAAGTAAGATCCTTAAAACATTTGTTTTCAAAGTATGTACATTCTTACAAGGTGTATAAAAAGCCTTACACATTTCGTGCCACTAGGGGCACTTAATCATCTAATAATTAGATATTCTGGATCATAATGTTTAAAAAGACATATACTACTATAACTCTCTGTCAGATTCCTTGATGAAATTCAAATCTTGAACCAAACATCTTCACCTTAAACTTCATCATTATTCCAATTCTCAATCCACTATATACCCACGGCCCCATTGCACCCTATGTCCACTGTAGCTCCCTAACTGTTTCAATAATTTAAAAAAACCATCCCTCTTAAATACAATACTACCAAACACAAATAATGTATTCAGTGGAAGGCAGTGTGCAAAGTGGGGATTACTGACTGGTTTTTGCACTTTGCAGACTGCCTTCCAAATCATAGAGCCCTATTGACTTACTTGTTAAAGAACCAGTAACATCAAAAAATTGTTTTTAAAAATCCGTTGGAATACATAGAAAAAAACCACTAAGACAAATTAAACTTTCAAATGGCAAAGTCTTTCTTAAGAATAACATACCGAAACTCCGCTTGCGCTCCTCTTCAGGAAACACAGAGATGAACCATTGTGCGGCACTCGATTTCTCCTCCCTGGCTCCTATAAAGAAGGCAGGGAGGAGAAATTGAGCGCCGCACGATGGATTGCCCAATCGCTTTATGAAGAGGAACGCAAGTTAAGTTTCAGTAAGCTATCTCTTAATAAAGACTTTGCGATTTGAAAGTTTAATTTGTCTTTTTTGTCTGTGGGGTTTTTTTTTCGATGTATTCTAACAATTTTTTTTTAAGGTATTTATGTTGGTTAGAAAATGTCAAGTTCCTGCCTTGCTGAAAGCTGAGCAACAAGTGAAAATGTTCCTTTGGCTGTTGGACAACACCTTGCAAGATCTGTCTCTATAACAAGCACCCTCCATCCATGTACAAATTAGATGGTCTCCATTAGAAAATAGAAATCTACTCAATAAATGGGCAAGGCCATAGATTGGGGGCACTTAACTCTTTGAACCTTTGACTACTTTCCAGAAAGGAAGGAGTTTTCTAATACCTCTATGATCATTCCAGTATGGACTGCACATTTGATAAAACCAAAACAAGAGCATCCAATAAGGATACTTTTATTCCTTCTGTGGTAATGGTGGAGGTTTATGAGAAATAGGTTATTGATTTGGTTTACATATTACCTTATTCTTTAAAGACAAAGATTCACTCACTGGGGGTGCCAATATGTTGGACACCAATGCCTTTGCCTTACATGTACTTCACTGGCATCTCTTGCAGAGGTAGGAAAAGTTGAGTATACTGCACATGTTCAAATTTCAGTTTAGTGTTTCTTCTTGGCTCTCCACTAGGGATGTAGCGAACTGCCAATTTGGTGTTCGCGAACGCCGGCAAAAAATGCGAACGTTCGCGAACTTCGAACACCCGCTAAAATCGTTCGATTCGAACGATCGAAGGATTTTAATCGTTCGATCGAACGATTTTCATTCGAATCGAATGATCGAAGCATTCGATCGAATGCTTTTCATTCGATCGAATGCTTACAATCGTTCGAACGAATGGAAATCGTTCGATTTTTAGCGGTCGAAGGAATTCGAATGGTCGAACGATTTGTATTCGAATCGAACGCGAACTCAAAATGCAAACGTCGCGCGACGTTCTTGAACATTCGGCGGACGCGAACGGTCGAAGTTCGCCGGCGAACAGTTCGCTACATCCCTACTCTCCACTCATATGGCCAGAAGTTCCGTAACTTTTCTGTTTTCCCTTATCCCCAACACACCCTTGCCTTCTGTTTCTGGAATCTTTCCTACTGCTCTTATCTCCAATCTGCCTTCAACTCTCCATATCCATTTCCTATTCCGATTCTGCTCTCCCTTTCATTCCATTAGTTAATAGATAAAAGCAACAACAATGACTTTTAGGGAACCCTATTGAGTTTAGTAGACATAGAGAAACACACAAAAACTAGAACATAACTAGATCTTGATTGTTATGATTAATTCCCCAGAGCCATGCCTGCATTTTACCGACATTTTGTAGATTTTCGTTATTTTATTGAACAAACAAACAATGATTCCGTCTTGTTCCCCAACCTGACTCTTGGATATCATATATATGATTCTTGTGGGAATGCACAGCAGGCCGTGAAGAGTTTATTACAGATATTATCTGGTACCAGGGAGCCGGTTCCCAATTACTCCTGTGTGGGAAAGAGAAACATTGCTGGATTTATTGGGGATCTTACCTCAGAGACAACTGTACCCATAGCCCAGATACTGACTCTGTATGGATATTCCCAGGTGAGAACATACATTGCTTCACGCAGTCATTTACTGATAGTTTGTGCCTGCAAAATCCATATCAATAGTTCAAAACTTTTGCAGGTATTACCAGCTCTAAGCTTTGGTCAACTGTCGATATTATTAATTAAAAAGGTACTTTTCTATGGGACAGGAGGGTAACATATTTTCTTACAAACAGCAGATCTAACTTGGTTAATGTGTCTTCATGGATGTAAGCTAAATAGGAATTGCTCCTGGAGAATGATTTGCTTATTTGGTGACAACCCCATAGACTTTGAAGTTTGGATTTCTTTTGGGATTCAGCTGTATTTTTCATGAGAGATTTGAGATTCCACTGAATTTCAATATAGTTATTGGTGTATGCTACAAGCCATATGTAAAAGTGAAGAGAATGAAACCCAGTTACTATTACCAATCAAAGAGGCTTTACAACAAGTTTTTGTTATGGAGGGGCTTCAATAATCGAGACATTGGCTGGATTAATGGCCAAGTAAGAAAACGTTAGAGGGTTTGTAAATATGCTAAATGGCAACCTTTTTTTATACAGCTTCTTAGAATGATTCTAGTTTGGACCTGGTAATATTTAATTTATAACACACAACTCATTTCTAGCATTTGCTTGACGAAGATTTAGTAACAGACATCATAATATGGTCTTTATGTTGCAGAGACAAATCTATTAGGAAGTAACTAAAACTAAAAATCTATGTTTTAGTGGGGCTCATTTATAAATTTTGCGCAGCACAGAATGGTTTGCACAGTGTAAATATTTGCCCTGTTATATTTATAAAGCTGGATACGATCAGTTTATTTAGGGGCATATTTATCAAGGGTCGACTTTCAAATTGAAAAAACTTAAAATTCAAAAAGTTAAAATTAACTTCGAAATGAAGTCAAAGTTGAATAGGCCCGTTTTTGATCAAATAGGTCCTTATTCTGCCAAATTCAAATCGTACAAATTGAAGGAATATCGCATTTGATCGAATTCAATTCAAAGTTTCTACTAAAAAAAAACATAGTTATTTCAAAGTTCACCAATTGACTCCAAATAGGTTCTAGGAGGTCCCCCATAGGCTAAAACAGCAATTCGGCAGGTTTTATTTGGCGAATGGTCGAAGTTGAATTTTTATTGAGACAGTATTGAATCGAATTTGGACTATTCCCTAGTCGAAGTACACAAAAAATAGCTCGAAATTCGATTTTTTTTCATTCGAAAATTCATCTCAACCTTTGAAAAATCTGCCCCTTAATGTGCAAACAGAATGGCAATATTTTTTTTTGCACTGCAAATGTCCATGAGAACATTTTACATATGCCATAATCGCAAATACTTTTTCTTCTACGTCCCTCCATGTCAGTACACATGGACATTGCCCCTCCCAGACCTGGAGGTAGGACCTATAACACAGCCAATCAAAATTAATTATGACCACATGACTTCCTCCTCACCACAGGGCTTCCCACATTGTTACTTGTGAGCTTTTTGGACTCCCCTTTGCTTTTGAGTTACATGAGGCTTTACAGAACTTTACAGAACTTCTACAAAAGGGCCATAGGTATTCATATGGGTTAGTTATAACAGCCTGAAGCTGGTGAGTCTGATTCTTCAGTATCCACTGTCTGTTTTAAAATGCCCAGTGCACTGGGAAGTCTGCAGGCTAATTAGCTAATTATGTCCCTCAGCTGAGAGCTATCAGGGCTTTGACTAGAGTTTCCATCCAGCTAATTAGTCACTATCTGGTAAGGTGCAGATGTTCTTTTCGGCCCCTTTGCTATTGCTGTTTAATATTTTAGGTTTTGTATGGGTGAACCTGCTTCCTCTGTGCAGACACAGAAGTTATATTGGCTCATGTTACTAAGGCACTTCCAGGAGTGCCATACTGCTCAAGCAGTATGGCACCTCCTTCCTTTCTTATGAGTCTGCCCTTAACAAGCAGTATTCTACCTGTCTGGATATTCCTGCTGACAAGCCTGAGCTATCTGGTAAGCTGCCTGTGTTCCTCTGACTTCTGGTATTATATGAAGTCTTATGTTGTGAGCTGGAGTCCTCTGTGCAAAATGCAGTATTGGCTGTTGTTACACAAGGTACTTTCAGTACTGGCTGGTGAATCTCTCTGCTGAAGCAGTGTGGTACCTGAATCCGGTGAGTATGATTTATCAGTATCCACTATGTGTTTGAAACATTCTTTACACTGGGAAGTCTGCATGTTAATAAGCTAATTATGTCCTTCAGCTGAAAGCTATCAGGGTTCTAGCTGACGTTTCCATCTTGCGGACTTGTCATTGCTATCAGGTAAGGTGCAGATACTCATCTGGGCCTCTTTGCTACTGTTGTTTCTATTGTCCTCTGTGCAGACACAGAGGTTATATTTGCCTTTTATTACACAGGGTGTTTGCAGGGTTGGCTGGAGGCTTGCACTGCTGAAGCAGTATGGTAGCCCCTTTCTTCCTTACATTGAGTCTGCTCAGTGCTGTAACCTGAGTCATTGGACCCAACAGCAAATTCATTTTAGGGCCCCTAACATATCCAGAGGTTGTGCTTTTTTACCAATATATATTGAAATTGCTCTTTATTTGGGCCTCATGGGGTCCCTATACCTTTTGGGCCCACCTGCAGCTGCAGGGTCTGCTTCCTCTGTAGTTACGCCCCTGAGTCTGCTCATAAGAAGCAGTCTGCCACAAAGGATCTGACTGGATTATTCCTACTGTCTAGCCCATATTATCTGGTTGTGTGCCAGTGTTCCTCTGACTTCTTGTATTGATGTCATCTGAGGTCTTAGGTTTGTGAGCCTGAGTTCTCTGTGCAGACACAGTAGGTAAGTGTGATCTTATTACACCTGGTATTCCCAGGACTGGCTAATGGTTTGTTCTGCTGTAGCAGCATTGTACCCCATTTTTGTCCTATGATGTTTCCACACTTAACAGGCAGCATTCTGATTTATGTGGTTTGTTTTTGTGTGATGTAGGCCTTCTCTTAGATATTCTATTCCCATCTGGTGGTTTTTGTTGGGAGCTCAGTTGTAGTTATACTACATCTACTGAGTTTTGGTGGCTGTAGGTTTCCATTCTTTAATTGTTGGTAGATTGAAGGGCACTTACTGTTATGTCTGCTGGCATCCTAACAGGCTTGAAGCCAGCTTATAGTCTATGGCCCTTTGTGTGGCCTCGGGCCTTTCGGCCAGGGAGCTGGGTTTGTGTGGCCTCTGGCTTTCATTATGGCCCTTGGCTTGGGTTAGAGCCCTTGTTTTGGTCCATGGCTAATGGGTCTGCTGGTCTTTTTCCAAAGCCCTCTCCATGGCCCTCTCCATGGCCCTCAACTCATGGGTCAGCTGGCCTTTGACCATGGCCCTTGGCTCATGGGTCTGCTGGCCTTTTACCATGGCCCTTGGCTCATAGTTCTGCTGGCCTTTTACAAGGGCCCTTGTTCTGCTGGCCTGTTGCATGATCCTTCGGCTCATGTGGTCTTTTACCCTTGGCACATTTGTTTAGTTGACTGTTTACCAGGGTTATTATGGCTGCCGGCCTGTTTCCATGGCCCTTAACTTAGGTGCTTGCTTGTCTTTTACCAGGGTTCTTGGGCTGTTGACCTTTTTCCGTGGCCTTTGGCTAAGGTGGCCGCTAGTTTTTATTATAGACCTTGGGGGCTTGTGGCTGCCAGCCTTTGCTGTGACCTATGGTGCATAGGCCACCGGCTATGCATGGCTACTGTTCTTGCTGTGGCCCTTGGTGGGCATGTCTGTTTGCCTTGCGGCAATCCTTGGCAGGACAAAAGCCATTGGTTTTGTCTTGTCTACAATCCTTGCAGGCATGGTTCTGGTTACACCAGCAGTAGGCATGATTGGCTATTTGGTTGGATCTAACATGGGTTGTACCATCAGCTGGTGTTTGCTCTGAATTTCACAGCCCATAGCTAGTCATATGTTGTTGGTTTACAGCTAATCTTTACTTCTGCCTTACATGGCTTATGTACTATTGCTTGTGTATTAGAATTCCACTTTTGTGTTTTGCATACACTGCAGCTGATGGGCATATTGGCCTGCTAGTGTGACAATGGCCTTGCACATCTATGTTGGAATACATAATAGCTGGCTGGTCCACCACTGGTTTGCATGTATGGTGGCTGGCTCATTGCCAGTGGATTGTGCATCATTGCTGGTTGGTACCAGTGTTTGTAGGCTATAAGCTTCTGGCATGCCTGATTTTGGATTGTGACCCCAGCTGTTTGCTGGTTCAGTAGCCAATTGGATTCAGTAGCTTCTATGTATGGTCACAGGTTTGGTTTAGTTTTTGCATAAACTGTAGCATTGTGCAGCTTGAGCTGTAGTGGCCTCGGCTTTTGTGGGTGTTTTCTAGAACTGTAATTGGCTTGGGTCCCATTTGCTTGTTGTGTAGCAGTTGGCTGGGAAAACAGCATATCTTACTGGTAATATTTTGTTGGTTCAGCAGCTTATCCATGTGCTGTTGTATACCCTGTTTATATCTGGTGTTTGGTGAAGCTACTGGGCTGTACCAGCGTGGCTCTACAATGGTTACAATGATATGTTGATTTAGGATAACCCAGAGTTGATGTTCATCTAGTTAAGTCTTCATTAGGTATTATTAGCATGGAGTTGGTAGATCTTGGGCTGATCTCTGGTTTGGAGTTGACTCTGGTCAGCACTGGTTTGAGCTGCTTCCATTAAGCTGCAGGACTAGGCTAATGTGGGCCAAGTTTTTTTAGGGCCACTTGCTATTGCTGAGGATTGTGTATTTCTCCAGCACTGGTGATAGATGCATCCAAGTTGTGTTTAGTTTCTGATCTGATTGGTTTCCTGCTGGTTTCTTGGGGGTTTTAGTTCTGAGATGGCTGTTGCTATTATTCTGGTTATGTCCTAGGGAACCTTTTGTTTTAACAGTTGCAGGATTTTTGTTCTTCCCCAGGTGGGGTTTTATATCAGATAACCATATTGCAGGTATCCCTCTAGTCGTTGAGGGAACCTTTTTAAGCAGAATATGGTTATTCTTAATCTGCAATGCTTGATCCTCAAGTGCCGGTCTCTGTAATTTAGTGGTTGATTTTGTAGCTCTTGTTGTCAATCGCTTACCATGTCCTAGGACATGTTGTTCATGTTCTTGTGCCTTTATCTACCTTTTTCAGGAGCTATACATTTTATCAGCTCCCCTGTTGGATGGATGTGATGCTGGTCTTATTACTCAGGGCCTCCTTAGCATCAGTTTGGTTATTGCCTTATGTTGGTTATTCCCACCCCATGATTTTGGGGCATGGCTTGGTAGATCCCATGTGTACTGACATGGAGGGACGTAGAAGAAATAGAGAATTTTACTTACCTACTTGATGTAAATTCCTTTTCTTCTAGACCCGACATGTCAGTACAGGGTTTCCCATCCCAAGTTATTTATTTTGGTTATTGTACTGCTATGGCAAAAGTATAACTGTGGTGAGGAGGAAGTCATGTGATCTTATAGGTCATGATTCATTTTTATTGGCTGTGTTATAGGTCCTACCTCCAGGTCTGGGAGGGGCAATGCCCATGTGTACTGACATGCCGGGACTAGAAGAAAATGAATTTACATTAAAGTAGGTAAGTAAATTCTCTATTTCACACACAATGACCTCGCATAGTGGCCTTGTGCAAACACCTGTCTAATTTGTAAGACATTTGCTATTATTTGTGTGCAGTGTAAATTAGCAAGAAACTGAGATATTGGCATAGCAGTGCAATATTTATTAGTTTGGGGAAAAAACATGGGTAATACAAACACTTATATAAAATAAATATGTGCTGTGCAAACTTTATAAATAACGCCCGGTGTCTTTTAGAAACTTTGCCACTATAAGAGCATCTCTGCAACATATTAACTAAGAAAGGGTTAACACATAAGGAAAATGGAATGTATTTCAAATGCTGCTTAATAAATATACATGTCAGTATATTCCCCTTGTAAGCAAGGAACGGCCAATGCTTTTAACCAAACCATGTTTTTTTTTAGTTTTGTCAGAACAAATGAGCATTTAAGGCATTCATAGTCAGGACACCAAAAACTTGTGCTTAGTAGAAACATAAAAGAGACAAATTCAAACCACTCACCACTATAAAATGATTTTTCATAAAACTTTATGTTTTTTCCCAAACTGTTTACTATAAAATCAGAGTTTGGGCTCCCACAAAAACTTATTTCAGTGCTCTGTTAGGCACAACAAATGACAAAAAGAATTAGGGGAAGATAATTTTTTCAATTTTATAAATGGTACTACATAAGTGTAATGTATTCTTTATGGGGCATATTTATCAAGGGTCTAAGTTCGAAGTTAAAAAAACTTCAAACTTAGAATTCAAAAAGACCAATCGAATAGAGGTCAAAGGTTTTTGGGGGTCGAAGTGGTACATATTCAGCCTACTTTGAATCCTAATCCTACGATCGAAGGAATAGCGCCTTCGATCTACTTTGATTCAAAGTTTTTCCCCCAAAAAACATAGATCTCTCAAACTCCACCAATTACCTCCATATAGGTTCTAGGAGGTTCCCCATAGGCTAAAACAGCACTTCGGCAGCTTTTAGGTGGCGAATGGTCGAAGTTTAAGTTTTAAAGAGACAGTGCATGATAAATTTCAATATTTGAATTTCGAAGTTTTTTTCAACTTTGAATCAAAGTTGGCCTATTTGATGGTCGAAGTACCCAGAAATTACTTTGAAATTCAACATTTTTTTTACTTTGCAAATTCACTTCGACCTTTGATAAATCTGCCCCTAAATGTCAAAAGTGAGCCAAAAGAAAATCTCAAATCTTAGTGGAATGCAATAAAAAAGGAGCTAAAATAGTGCTCCTTCAAGAGAGCTCAATTTAAAGGAAACAGAACTCCTAATATATCATCATCACTATATAAATATATCTACACTAGTAATATTGAAGAAAAAAAATCTATAAGAGTCATGATTTTACTTCATAAATATTTGGTATTTTCTTATATTGACTCCATAAAAGATTCTGAAGGTAGATACATAGCGATTAAATGCAAGTTAGTCAATACATTGGTCACAATACAGTAGTTTATGTATATGCCCCAAACAAGGGACAATCTACCTTCATCAATTATTTTCTTAAAGATCTGGAAGCATTCGCCAAACGTATAATCCTTTTAGGAGGTGAAATGAATTTAGCCTATCCTTGACTCATCTAAGAAAAACAAGCATTATCTATTAACAGCTAAAACAAGCAAAACTGGCACTGGCAAATTTGAATCTGATGGACACATGGAGATGTTTCCAAGTCAAAATATTATACACACTTATACTATTTAATTTTATAACAGGATGTATTACACATTTATGAAAAAAAATCTACCCTGAACAAACCTGTTTTGTGCCTAAAAGAGAAGGGAACGGCAACACCACTAAAGTCATTTTGTTATTTATTATCTTTGTTATCATTAATTCATTACATAAAGAAAAATGGTATTCCAATAATGAAACTGACACAGAAAAGGCCTTTGACAGGGTGTCTTGGACCTTCCTAAAATATACATTATATGGGTTTGGATTAAAAGAACAACAATAAATAGAATCATGGCCTTCTTTGACTCCCCAACTGCGAAAGTGAAAGTCAATGGCATATTGTTCCCCCAAATTAAAAAACACATGGGCACCCACCAAGGATGCCCCCTGTCACCAATCCTTTTTGTCATGGGAATGGAAACCTTACTGAATACCATAAGAAACAACCTTGATATAACAGGCCTTATAGTTAATATGGGCTAAAAGGAACTATATAACTATATATATAACTATATATATATATATATATATATATATATATATATATATATATATATATATATATATATATATATATATATATAAAACTATAACATACTTAGGGATTAAAATATCAAATGTCCTGTTGTCTTTATATAAAGACAAAATAGCACTGCTTTTAGATTCAACACCATCTCTATTAAACAAATGGAACTACTGTAACTGTGCCTATCCCGAATGGGAAAGATTCAAGCAATAAAAATGTTAACAGTGCCTAAGATACTATTTTTCTTACAAACTATCCCAATTAACATTCCAAAACAATTCTTTACAACAATACAATCACTAATAACTAAATGTATATGGGAAGAGAAAAATGCAAGAATACATAATCAAATCTTATCATTAAACAAATCGAAGGGACGCTTATTAGTTGTAAATATGTACCTGTATTATGTTGCAATTCACTTATCCAGGATACTTCATTGCAGACTGCAAAACACAGATAATGGTTAGAAACAGAACAGGCAGAGACCCTTATACTGCTCCTGAATATTATATGGGCAAACAAAGGCCATGTCTCACTGAACATACAACAACACCCTATGATAGGTACAATAGCTTACAACCACTTACACCCCCCCCAGCATTGACATACAAGCATTCTGACACTGGGGAACATATCAAAACAGACCAACAATAATAATCGACTTTATACAGAATAAAAGTGTGATATCACTTGTTAAAATCCAAAAAAGATGAGGTACTCACCCAAGAGTGCAACAATCAAATACATCACTATATTAACAGTCTGAAGTGTAATCAGGATAGACCACTTCAAACATGGTGGGAGAAACTCCTAAATTTAACATGAAATATTAACAAATCTATGTCTTTAATATATAGACATCTAAGTTCAAACAATATAAAAATAACTGCCAGCTACAGGGACACATGGGAAAAAGAACTAAAGCTATAATTAATAGCGATGGGTTAATTTATTAGCCAGGCGCGATTTCGCAGTAAATTTCCGCATTTCATCGCCAGCAAATACATTCACGAATTTGCCGCAAAACTTTGCCGCCGTCAAAGTTTTTCGCAAATTTCGTGGCGAAGCGAAATGGGACAAATTCGCCCATCACTAATAATTAATAGACAAAAGTTGGTTTGCAATATATAACTCAATCCATAAGGCATCTATTGCATCCAAAACACAAGAAACACATTACAAGTTGATATCGAGATAGTATTACACACCTGTGAGACTAAAGAAACTGTTTCCAGGCACATCTAACCAATGGCGGGGATCAGAAGAGGGCACCTACACTCATATACACTATGATATACTGTACGTGCAAAAGTATTGGGGAGACAGCCTGGATAATATACAGAAGAGGCTGTCATACAAGACAATTTTAATTAACTCTCCACTATAATATTGAGACAAATATAGTAATCAAGAACTGATGACTAATTCATATGCTCCAGGCATTAAAGGTCCTGATTCCTAAGAAGTGGAAAAAAGTGAACCCCTACATTCCAGGACTGAGTGAAACATATGGATAAGAGAATAAAATGGAGGAAATCACATCAATTCTCCATAATAATAGCCAGATTTATTGGGAAATATGGAACCCATTGTTAAAACATTTTCAACTAATTGAAAAGAGGTTTTTTAAATACCTCTTGTGTCATTGTACAATTGCTTAGATACAGTTTCATCATACTGAAGGCAAAAAAGTAAACAAACTGAGCAAGAAGGGATTACCTACTCTCTTTTCTCTTTTCGAGGTTTAAATTACGCATAACAGATCTTGCCAGGCTAATCTAATGGATTTCTATAAGGAGGTGAGCAGGAACTTAGGCTCAGGGTGGCAGAGGATATGTTAAGTGATGAGGAATTTTTTTTGCCATAATGACACCCACAGACTCCAATGGGTGTAAATATGTGTTGCGCGTCAACAAATAATTGTTGCCCATTGACTTTTTATATTTTTGGTGAAGTGAAACACTGTAGGTCAGATTCACACATCACTAGATGGGATCTACTTTGAGGACTTTGCTAAATCATTTGATACAGTACCACACAGATTTCTAGATTATAAATTGTAAGCTCTTTTTGGCAGGGACCCCTTCACCTCTTGTATTGGTTAATGGTCACTAGATATGTAATTCTGTATATTCATTGAATAATACTATTTATTACACAACAAACACAAAAAGCCTCTCAGCATTTTCAACTATAATATTTCATTGTAACTTAATTTCAATCTTTTCCATTTCTCAGATCAGTTATGGAGCTTCAGACCCATTACTGAGTGACAGACTCACCTTCCCATACTTCTTTAGGACAGTACAAAGTGACCACCATTATTTCTCTCTTCTAACAGAGCTACTGAAGTATTTTGGCTGGACCTGGGTTGGAGTTATTAGAATAGATGATGATAATGGAGACAGAGAATTTCATCTTATGAACAAATATTTCTCTGACAATGGAATATGTATTGAGTTCTCATCAAAGTTAAATACTAAGATAGACATATCCACATTTTTGCCCTATATTTTTAAACATAAGGAGATGCTCCAAAAATCTACCACCAGTGTAATTGTACTTTGTGGAACTGTTTCTACAGCAATTGCTGAAGAATTCAGAATGTTTAGTGATGTTCTCAGAAAGAAGATGTTAATCCTTCCTACTAATTGGGCAACCAATCACATGATGTATTATGCCATACACGTTTTTAATGGGAGTTTGGGATTAATACAGAAATCATGGTATGATCTAAATAGCCCCAAAGTGAAGGATTTCCTAGCGAGTATCCATCCTTCCAAATTCCCAAAAGATGTGTTGCTTGAAGATATTTGGAGGCTGAATTATTTTTGTTACTCAGCTAATGAATATCTTTATGCTAATAGTGATAACTGCACAGAAGAAGAACGTTTTAAAGACTTTTGGAATTTTAACAATATGTTACACTCCCCCCGGGTGTACCTTGCAGTCAGTCTGCTCTCTCATGCAATTTACAAGATGTTTCTCAGTAAGCCAAGTCCCAAACATGACAAAACGTTGCATAATTACAAGTATCAGGTAAATAACATGAGATGAAGACAAAAATAATGCTACTGCATCCACTTTTCCTCCATATATGAATGGTTCAAAGCAGCAGACCAGTATAAATTTGCTCTTTCACATGGTCCATATCTTTCGGGAACAGTTGCAGGTTTCATCATGAATATCAGATAGATGTGGTGGAGTTAGGATATATTATGGTAAAATATTTTTTGGGGACTTGCCTGGATGATGAGGCAGCTGCAACTGCCAAACATATTTGATTTTGAATGGCAACAGATATGATACTATAGTATGTAACTGGGTCCCCAGTCTAGTGCACCCCATCCCCACCTTGATTACCAAGTGTCCAACAATGGCAAGCATGATGGGCAATGGGCAAAACAACATAATATGTTAAATAATTAATCAATTCTCTATCCATAGAGGTCTGATGATTTATTTCTGAATCAGGGAATTTTAACCTATGGGTCAGGACCCAAGATACATCACACAGTTATATATTTAATTTAATAAACAGCTCTATAGAGCACCTGGTAGAGGAAATCAAGTGGCCAGACATGGTGGCCCAGATTCCTGACTGTGTTACTCTGCCTGTTAACATCAGATATAGGGGAGAAGGTCCTCATGGTGAGTGTTGATGGTGCCATTTTGGAGAGGGATGGGGTGGTTTAGACGTCTCTGAAGGAGACTGATGTTGTATATGGTGGTTTGTTTCTCCTTTGAAAAGGCCTCAATGTACATTATTTAGGGTTGGACACCCTGATCTTCCCAAATACATTTATTTTCTTAATATATAAAAAAAAATGTAAATGAAACAAGGTACTTTAATTTATTTGTTTAAGGCAGTAAATATCTGTGTTATTATTTATATTATATGAATAATGGAGGAACAAAGCTCTAGTATTAAGAAGATCTCAATCTGTGTCCTTAATAGTTACATCACTACCTGAAAGCGCTTAGATATAATGTCCAGGAAAGCCCCTCTTATACTTTTGATGAAGATGGAGCATTTAAAAGCAAATACTGGATATATAACTATATCATTAAAGAAAAAGTAGAAGTGCAACATATTGAATTTAACCCATTGGCTTCATCAGAACAGAAACATTCTGCCTTGGGCATAAGATGGAAAACAGGCCAGGTGAGAGACTTTTTCATTAAAAGGGCTTATCTCAAAATACAGTATTGTTCATTAAATATATCTCTTTAAGGGTAGGGTATAAATCTTGTACTGTTACTTTTGGAGAGTTTATATTTTTAAAAAAATAATTAAATTGTCCCCTAGGAGATTAAAGGACCAGTAACGTCAAAAATTTTTACAACAAAATTCGTTAGAATACAACGAAAAAAAAACATCAATACAAATTAAAATTTAAAATAGCAAAGCCTTTATTAAGAAATAACTTACAGAAAGTCCACTTCCTGTCCTCTTCAGAAACGGCGAAAAGGCGACCATCCATCCTGTAGCGCTTGATTTCTTCTCCTGGCTATTCTCTGACAGTGCCCGATCGCCTTCTCCAGCTCTTCTTCATCCTCCTTCATCCAGCAGCAGTAGGAAGGCAATGTCTCCAAACCCTGCTCCTCCGCTCCAGGAATGCAGCCCTGACTGCCGACCCACCGACTGTGTGGGTTGTCGGAAAGAAGCAGCGACGCATCCGGATCTGTGACAGCTTTACCTTGGAGTGTGGTGCTTCCCAGCTGTGCTGCTGCTGCTGCCATTGCTGCTATAGAGGAGCCCTGAGATCGTGGATGGAGCAGACTGTGCGGGTTGTCGGCAAGAAGCAGAGGCACATCTGGAGCAACAACTCCGGTTCCTCCGCAATGGTGCAGCTCTGAGCCGGCAGCGATCACAACTAGAGCAGGGGGCAGCCCGCGGAGCCTTGGATGCGCGACTGATCCTACCCGAAGTTCAGTGGCCGAAAGACTGGAGCATTGTTTCACAGAAGCCGGCTATAGATACAGCCGCATCGCATTGCCAGGAATCTGCTGCAAGTCCATGTTCCATGTTCCCCAGTGGAAGACCGGGACAGCTGGCCATGTAGGTAGAGCCTGGGAGACGTGTGGAACATGGTGCTATACCAGCTATACCATTCCCATGACTCCCTGATGAGCACGAAAAACCCGAGCCAGCACTTCAGCTGATGCTATCAGTCTTTCTGCCACTGTGCTGCGGGTAGGATCAGTGCGCATCCAAGGCTCCGCGGGCTGCCCCCTGCTCTAGTTGTGATCGCTGCCGGCTCAGAGCTGCACCAATGCGGAGGAACCGGAGTTGTTGCTCCAGATGCGCCTCTGCTCCTTGCCGACAACACGCACAGTCTGCTCCATCCATGATCTCAGGGCTCCTCTATAGCAGCAATGGCAGCAGCAGCGGCACAGCTGGGAAACACCGCACTCCAAGGTAAAGCTGTCACAAATCCGGATGCGTCGCTGCTTCTTTCCGACAACCCACACAGTCGGTGGGTCGGCAGTCAGGGCTGCATTCCTGGAGCGGAGGAGCGGGGTTTGGAGACATTGCCTTCCTACTGCTGCTGGATGAAGGAGGATGAAGAAGAGCTGGAGAAGGCGATCGGGCACTGTCAGAGAATAGCCAGGAGAAGAAATCAAGCGCTTTTCGCCGTTTCTGAAGAGGACAGGAAGTGGACTTTCTGTAAGTTATTTCTTAATAAAGGCTTTGCTATTTTAAATTTTAATTTGTGTTGATGTTTTTTTTTCGTTGTATTCTAACGAATTTTGTTGTAAAAATTTTTGACGTTACTGGTCCTTTAAAGACCTGATTTATGATTGGGAAGTGTGGAAAGCACAAAAAACCCACCATTTACACCTCTCTTCACACTGCCTTCCTCTGTCCATGAACTGAATTGCCTCAGGTCTCTACTCTCCTGTTCTCCTTTGACTTCTGCCCCAGGTCATTTCTGACCACTTACAATGTTCTCTGAGGGTATAGACAAGCAGAATGCATCTCCATCCAATGTTTATACATGTCTGCACAGTGACACATTGGGGATCAACACTTATTTATTCCCAATTAGTTGCATTGCCTATGTTTTTTCTGAACACTGAAATTTTGCACTGCTGTGCCCGTCTTTCCATTTTTTTGTGAATTTGCATTGCACATAAATATTTGCAAATGAGGCAGGTGTTTGCATGAGTGCTCCCACTGTCCACAGTCCAAATAAAAATTCACAATTCTGTTTGCATATTACACACACTGATCTTATCCAGCGTTATAAATATACCATAAGCATGCACAGGGCATATCTTTTTTATGTATTTAAACTCAGAAACTCAACTAACTGAGTTACATGTAACGAGTTAAGTTATATATAAAACTGTTGCTCTGATTGATTTGGGGACAGAGATGACAAAAGTCTAATAAGAATAACAGTAACATTCTTTGTTATTTCCATGTAGAATTTAGATAATGAAATTAGTATAGAGGACCCCCAGTTTAGGGTGGCCGTACCAGTATCTGCTTTCCAGGGGCTGTTTTGGGTGATACATTTATAGACCTTGCACATGTTTCATCTGTAGAAACCAGACAATGAAGTATATTTGACCTTCTCATGATGTTGTTGAAGATGAGAAGAGGACTATTAAGGTACACTATGTATAAAGGAGTTAACCCATTTTATCACAGTATTGCATCTTACTATTATCCTGTATTAAAAAATTATTTTGAGACGAGAGAAGAGAAGAAGATGAATAATTCTAGCAGAAAAATTTAATGCAACTTTAGATGGGAGTGTGGGAACACCAGTTAATCAGATCAGAGCTTGCATCCTGGGCTGGAACTAGGGGTAGGCAGCTACCTCTAAAATTGTCTTCTGCCGACCCCTACCGTGTTCACACTTCTCATTCTTACTCCCCTTCCCTCTGTCACTGACCCCTCCGTCATTCTCCCCTTTCTCCTGTCACCCTCCCTCTCTCATCTCCCCTCCGTCGAACTCCCCTTCCTTGCGGTTGAGAGTGCGTGCGTGGGGGGCTGCCGGGCAGGTTCCCTCTGGTGTCCGTCTGGCCTGGCCCTGCGTGCATCTTAGCTTATACAGATTTTGGCAATATTGTGTAGAAACAGGAGTGTTGTTAATATCATAAGAGAATGACAGGGAAGAAATAAAACCATGTCCAGGTTATAGGGTTAATAAGCATGCCACCAGACTTAATTCAGATAGAAGTATACAGTATGTAACATAAATATAATCATTTCTATAATGTAATGAATAATATATTCAGATGAGAATCAATAATTCAAAAAGAACTAAGAGTTTCTGTTTGTTTTAGATCCCTAGAGCTCAGTGTTCAGACAACTGTATCCCGGGATTCAGAAAGGCCCCGATGCAAATTCCCCATGTCTGCTGCTATGATTGTGTCCAGTGTCCAGTTGGAGAAATGTCTAACACAACTGGTAAATAGAATAAAAGAATTAGGTTCAATGCTTCAGTCCACATCCTCCATCACTTTTTTGCCTTCCCCATTTCCTTTATGGTTCTCACACACCACCACACAATGAAAAACTATTGTTTTTGTAAACACTCAGCCTTTTGCTGTAAAAGAAAACTTTCACCAACATACCATTTGAGTTATACAATTTCCCTGTGCTACATGAACAGACTTCTTGTGTTTCTGAATTAGTGAAAATTCTCCTTATTTCCTATTAAATCAGAGGCACCATGTTCAGTCCAACTATCTGATTATGTTTTGATTTGTAATTGGAGTGTGATTCTGCTTCTTTACAGATAGTGAAAACTGTATCAGATGCCCAGATATGGAATGGCCCAATGAGAAGATGAACCAGTGTATTGCTAAAACATTAGAATTTCTCTCGTACACTAATGATGTGATTTCTATGTTATTTTCATCCTTCTCAGTTCTATTTTTCCTTTTAACCCTGCTTATATTGGGGGTCTTTATTGCTCAATGTGAAACCCCCATAGTGAGAGCCAACAACAGGAGCCTGAGCTTCCTCCTCCTTGTCTCCATCAAGCTGAGCTTCCTCAGTGTGTTTCTGTTCCTCGGTCGCCCTGTGGATATAACCTGCATGCTGCGTAACATCACTTTTGGAATCACCTTCTCCATAGCTGTCTCTTCTCTCCTGGCCAAGACTATCATGGTTTGTGTTGCTTTCAAAGCCACCAAGCCAGGGAGCTCATGGAGAAAATGGGTGGGAGTCAAACTGTCCAATTCTGTAGTCTTGTTCTGCTCATCCATTCAAATAATAATCTGCATGACTTGGTTGGCCATTTCTCCTCCCTTTCAGGAACTGGACCTTCACACTTACCCTGGAACCATCATCATTCAGTGCAATGAGGGCTCAGCTATTGGCTTTTACTCAGTTATTGGGTATATGGGGCTTCTGGCAGCTGTTAGTTTTGTTTTAGCATTTTTAGCTCGGACATTACCGGACAGTTTTAATGAGGCCAAGTACATCACTTTCAGCATGTTGCTCTTCTGCAGTGTTTGGATCACAATGATCCCGGCCTATCTGAGCACCAAAGGCAAAAACACTGTGTGTGTGGAGATATTTGCCATACTCACCTCAAGTGCTGGACTTTTAGCCTCTATATTTCTGCCCAAATGTTATGTCATTTTATTTAAACCTGAAATGAACAAAAAATCACACTTACTTATGAACATATTCCTATAAACTCAAAAACTCAAATATGCACTTATAATACAATAACAAAATAACAAATTCACGTTCTACCCATCATTTCCAATTGGTCAAATCTCAAAAAAATCTTGAAAACTTGACTTTTACATGAAATTGCTATCTTTTACAAAATTATTTTTTTATTTTAGGGTTTTTGAGGCATTTTTTAGCAGCAAAAAACTTTAAGTCTAAGAAAAAACTCAAATTCATTTGGTAATAACCATGCCCCTTTGTGTGTGGGGTTGCATAGTCAATGTGTAGCATGAAAAGGTTTGTTTATGGGTCAGTTCACCTTTAAAGGTACAGTTCAGTGTACAAATAAAAACTGGGTAAATAGATTGTATGTGCAAAATAAAAAATGTTTCTAATATACAGTACAGTAGCTAGTTAGCCAGTCATGTAATGTATAAAGGCTGGAGTGAGTGGATGTGGAACATAATAGACAGAACACTACTTCCTGCTTTTCAGCTCTCTAACTCTGAGTTAGTCAGTGACTATAAGGGGGGTCACATGGGGCAAAACTGTTCAGTGAGTTTGCAATTACTCAGATTCAAAAGCAACAGTTATGACCCATGTGGCCCCTTCAAGTCACTGATTGGTTACTGCCTGTGGAAAACAAGAGAGCTGCAAAGCAGGAAGTAGTGTTCTGCTCTGTTAGACATCCAGTCACTCCAGCCTTTATGCATTACATGATTGGCTAACTAACTATATTAGATACATTTTTTTGCACATACTATCTATTTACCCAGTTTTTATTTTAATACTGAACTGTTCCTTTAAGTTTATTTTTAGCATGTTATAGAAAGCTAAATTGTGAATGCTGTGCAGTTACTGTGATAGAATTATCATGTCATGGAACTCAACTTTGAAAAAACTCCAGCTAAACCCAGTCAAATTCAAGTGAAAGTCAGCGGCACAGCTCACTTTAACCACTTGAAGATGTTTGTGGCCCTGGGGATTTTTACGTTTTTTAGCTGATTTTTACCCCAAAACTCTAATATTTTAAGTTTAAAGACGTCAAACTGAAATAATTTGAGTTTGTGGGTGGCAAACTCAGTCAATTTAAGTTTTTCCTCAACTCATTTCTTTCTAGTCAACTTATTAATAAATTAGCCACATTCAAGGTTGTGAGTTAGGTTGCGTTTATTTCTGTGAATACATTTGAGTTTTAGTAAATAATCAGCCCAAAAAGGACAGAAATCGTGGTCTCATATGGGTACACCACTTTAATGGCTGATATTGGAAGGAACTTCAGAGAAGAAGTGATAAAAAAAAACCACTATGGATAGAAAGTTATGCTCGTTAGAACCTCAGTGGTTAAATAACTAAGGGAGCGTCGTAAGTTTTTGTAGGTTTTGACTAATGAATGTTTTTCTTAAAAGATAGCACTGCTATTTGATCTAAAAACCACAACATGGTAAGATGCATAATTATTTCTTAAAGTTAGTGGTAATGTTGGCAGCAATCATTTAGGTATTGAGGGATATGTTTTGACTAATCATGGGTTTACTAAGCCTAAGAGGCAGTACAGAAGTCAAGTGGTGGTTGGCATAATATGGATTGTAACCCTATTTTGACATTTAGTGTATTATGGGATGCTGTCTTGCTACAAGTTCCCTTGGCAGACTTATCACAAACTAAATGTCTAACTGAGCACTTCCCCCAGCAGACTTATCAAATATAGGGGTGGAAATAAAACACACACACATTGATCATCATTAGAGAAGAATAATATATTGTAAGAAAAGTAATACAATACCGATTGAAGACAACGCAACGTCTAGCCGAGCTTCCCTTGGCAGACTTCTGAGAGGAACATCAGCTGGGGGACCCCGGGCCCAAATCAAATACAGCGACTCCCAGAGCACATCAATCGGCCAATGGTCCTTACAAGACCAATTATTCTACACAACACGTCTGCTTGTAGATGAAGTCCCGAAGCCCCCCCAGCTGAGCTCCTTTTTATATTGGTACAATAACAAAGTAATAGATCATTACACATAGACATATAAAATAATAATAATGGTTACATGCCCAGGACATGGCCATGAGAATGACCATGAAAATGGAAATAACCATGTGAATGAAAATAATTGCTGTATATAATTGCTGTGTATTTTGATTATAACTATGTGAATAAGATATGAGCTTCCTCCTTAATAAACATACCTATATGTTTATGAGTCTATTCCCTGTTCTCCTGCTAATGACTGAATAACTCAACTCCAGTTGTTCCCTGGTCTCCTGCTAATATCAGTACATCAGTTTTACAACTAAGGAGCCATATTGAATGCACTTGATCACATTCACATTCATACATGGCCTGCCATGTCACATTTGTATCACATTCGACCCTTGATCAATTGCATTCAATAGAATCTCACACGACCCTCGGTTGTTTGCAATACAAGCGAGAGACTTCACAACATATGAAAATCAATGATATCAATATTGGATGTACTACCAAATTATATTTCCTACTTTCCTACTATCGAAGATTATGGTAACTGTAACTATACCACTAAATAATTGGGTTATATAGTATATCTATTAGTATATTTCTAAAAAGTTATACTTCTTCATTGCTTTGGGGTACACATAGATATTAGTGAGGGTAAGCATTGAATTATGATCAGACAAAATATCACAACCAAAACTACTTCTATAACTGTTTGAACCCAACCTCCCACATCAGGGATCCAACTAGTAAGCCAGTCCCACCAACCTTCATCCTTATGTTCAGTGATGTTAGTGACTAAACTATGTAGAATACCTAATTGTTGGTTAATGGCATGAGAATGGTCAGAAAGGTTAAAACAACACATACCCTTAAAATATTGACAACCATGGTTATGCTTAAAAAGCAAATAATCAATGGCAGCCCTATTTTGTACTACTGCATTTCTAATATCTCCAAAATCTGCTAAGAGACTAGTAATAGCTTTACTGGTAGCATTTATACTCTTGACCATAATACAAGCAGGAATCTTTTCACTATCACAAGTCATATTATAACACACATCTGCTGCAGTTATATGGTGAGTGATCAAAGAAAGAAAACTTTTTTTCATTTTTCTTGTAGCATTCTGATCTGCAACATATGCATAAACAGGTATATAAGTTTCAGTATCTGAGTCCTCAACATTTGAGTCATTGGGGCTCATTTATTAAAGCAGCGCAGCGCATAAGTGGACGCAAAAGGTTGTCTGCGCCATCACAAGCGTGATCGCTAATATATTTGCGTGATATTGCGCATAACACAGAGCTTTTGCGATGGTTTTGTTTATGCGCATTGCGCAAAAGATTGGGCATTTATGTCGCAAACGATGCCGTGGTTGTTAGGGGCGTGGCTGTGGGCATGGCTACAATGCGCTTGCACTGCGGCCGTCGCAGATTTGCGTCTGTATATGTGCAAAACTGCACCCGGGCAACAGCACCACAATTTTTACGCCTGCCTCTTCGTGGCGTAATAGTAACGCTCTTCAAAATGCGCATTCCTGCCCAGCTGCGCTAGTATATTCAAGATGAACAACCCTTGTAAAGTGCATATTAACCACGCCTTCCACCCAACATGTTTATATTGACCAAGGTTCCTTTAAGGGTATCAGGTAGGCTAAACACCTTTGCAACCAAACAAATATTAGCACAGAAACAAATGCAGATGCGTCTAAGTGAACGCAATATGCGCAATATGTGACGCAACTAATTAAAGCAGCGCATTCATACATGAGCACAACTAATCCTTACCTTTGCGGTATCTTCCTGTGCGCACAATTTATTATAAGCACTGCGACAGCTGATACGCAGTTTCACACGTCGCACCTGTCTTGTGTCTACATTAGCGCACAAATCGCACTGTTAAGGTATCGTGCGCTACATTATTAAATACTCGCATGCGCTGGGCAAATGTCTGGCCACTGCGCTCTTTTTAGCGCTGCGCTGCGTTAATAAATGAGCCCCATTATATTTTCTTTGAAATGTTGCTGTCAAAACTGTTGTGGGTGTGGGGATGGCAATAAAACAAGTCTCAATTAGTTCACCAGCACTTAGGACATCCTTTAAGCACATGTAGCTAGTGTTCAATACATCTTTAGCCATATACTCCCACAAATTGTCCCCTCGCAAAGACAGTGCCCTTTTAGATCTCTCTCTGCTCCCATTGATTTGATCTGATGATTGTTCACACCATGGCAAATCCTGCGGTTGATACACACAGGTAGTAGTCAGCATGACAATCAGGAACTCAAGTCCTGCCAAAATAAGAACTTGACAAACCCGACCTTCATTTCCTGGAGCAAAGATTGCGTAGGGCCACAAGATAGTTGATCGTCCTGGGAATCCAACCACCATTTTGGGAAAGAGTTTTTCAGTCCTCATAGGTAAGACTTCTTTTTCCTTTAATGTTGATCTATAAAGAGATACAGTTTATTATTCTCGTAAATAACATTTTTCTATTGGGACATAATCCCATTTCTCTTGACCTGGTCTGATTACTAATACAACATTATCTTTTCCTGCTGCAATTACTTCAGCAGGTTCTGGTTGTTTATTTGGGTGCTGTATCCAAAGTTTTGCACCACTTTGAATTCCCGTAGCTCCAAAACCTTTATCACCTCTTATTGTTAATACAGTTGGAGGATTTCCTTTATTTATTGGCCCATGATAGACTGGCATAATGATTATTTGAGCAATACGGTCTTTTGCTTGTATATTTAAATCAGTATCACTTGAATTCAGTAAAATTACTTTGATTTCTCCTTGATATTCTGAATCAATAACTCCTCCTAATACTTGAATACCTTTAATAGCTAATCCTGATCTGGCACAAATTAATCCAAAATGTTTTCGAGGAATTTGAATTCCTATTCCTGTTTCAATAATTTGAACTTGTTGTGGAGCAACTGTATTTGCTGTATAAGCATGCAAATCTAAACCTGCAGCATCTGGCGTTGCTCTGTAAGGGGCCATGCTAATCTATTTGCCATATTTGACCAGGTAATTTACCCCTTGCAATCTGTCCTTTCATAGTATGTGCTATTGGTCTATGCTGTGTATGTTGGCATATGGGACATTCTGAAATCACTGTTCTAATGATATCATATGGGATACCTATTCCCTGTGATTGCGCCCATCTATACGTGGCTTTTTCTCCTAAGTCTCCACTTTTCTGATGTGCCCAGGAAGCCAAACCTTTAAGGTCTATATCATCAATGGGCTGGGTCTCTGCTTCAGCAGCTTTTGCTTTTTCATCTGTAATAGAGTTGAATAAACGTTCTAATGAATCAATAGGACAATGCGCATCAACATGAAATACAGTAACATTTGTTTTAAATACAATATCCCATATCTCCTGCCATAAATCCTTACCCCAGATTTCTTTTGCGTGAACTTTCCATTGATGTTTTTGCCAAGTAGGCAACAAGGAGTTAACCCATTAGCTACCGACCACGAGTCTGTGTATAGATAACACTCTCCTAAATTTTCTTGCTTTAAAGTTTGAAAAACAGCATATAATTCTGCATACTGACTGTTTTGACTAACTCTGGTATTGTATCAGTTATCTCTTTATGCCCTCCTGGAATTCAGTATTGTTTCATTCTCACAGTCTTAACAGCTGGAGGTAATTCCACGGGAGGCATTTTTAACCGTCCAACTATAACAGTATTTACATATTTACAATTACGAACACCAAACTGATATCGGCCATCAGGCAAATCTAATTGCATTCCTTTTAATATATCTATACCTATTATGTGTTCTTTAATAGGTACAATCAACACAGAATATTTCTTTTTAGGAAGTTGTCCAATTTTTAATTCAACCAGAGCCTGTACACCAAGGGTTTGTTTTCCCCCCAATCCAGTAATAGTGACTTGTTGCCCTTTATAATATTTTGGATTCCCAGCAATTATAGTGGCCTCTGCTCCCGTATCAACTAGGGCTTGTACTTTTTGTATATTTCCATTTTTCCAATATATATTTAAATTAACGTACGGGCGGTCATCTACATGCTGTATACGCCCTATTACTGGAGCTTGACCTGATCCCTAATCTGATTTAAATCGCAGAGCCTGAGACAGATCAGCCCAGGGATATATCCCTTTTGACTCTTCACTCAACTCTTGTGCTTTTAATCCAGTAGAGGTTGTAACATCCTCTTTATCTTGTTTTCCCACACTTTTATTTTGATTTTTATGCAAGCCCCGTTTTTTGTACAATCTCCACATTTCCAAAGTATCTATTCCATCTATCTCGTCTATTGGGACTCCATCTCTCATTAGGGCATTAAACATGTCCCTTCTGGGGACTCTATCACCAAAATTTCCCTTCTGACTGTTATCCTTTTTATTATCCCTGTCCTTGTACTTATCCGTGGGACCCCAATCTCCTAGATCTCCAAGCTCTCGAATGGACTCAATAACATGCTGTAACGGCTGCCCTGTCTCATTAACGAGCAGCGTCATAATAACATTTTTATATGCTGGCGGAGCAAGCTTAATCATTTTGTTTCTAATTTGTACAGTTAAGGGAGTATCCAGTACTTGATCTGCTTGCCCAACAAATACTGCAGTTTTCATACCTTCCTCTTTTATTCGCTGTACACAATCCCTCAAAGTATACCAAGATTTATCATTAGCCGGCCAGTCTGACTCCATCTGATAACGCCTGGATGCACCACGAGCAGCCAATGATAACATCGAGGACATATTTGCATCCTGAAAATTACGAAACTCATCCTGCACAGTTGCCTCATTAGACAATAAACAGAACTTACATGAGTCTCCATTATCCAAATTAACTCCAGCAGCCCCTCCCTCATATAACCGCACTAGCCAGGATATGAGGGGCTCTGATGATCTTTGTTTAAACCTATCATGTAAATTTGTTACTTCTTGCTGTGTAAAATCTTCTAAGGTGCAACCCCACCTGGCGCATTTACTGCTTTTCTCCGCTCAATTAGTTTGGCTACAGCATGAAACTCATTTGAGTACTGTTGTCGGTTTTCACACAGGGTTTCCCTATCATCCTCTGATTCATCACTAGTATCCCAAATATTGCCATCCCACTCATCTGGATCCCAATCAACTCCTGCCTTAGCAATTAGTTTGGATACTTTCTTCATATTAATTTTTCCTTTACGATTTCGATATTTATACTTTGCACATCGCACAGCGGCCGTTTCGGCAACTTGCTGATACGTGTCAGCTTTATCCATTAATAATCTATTTTGGCACTGCAACACTGTAACCCGACTCTGTAAGTCAAGTATTTCTTTTTCAAGCTGAGAAATACGTGCTTTTAACTCTGAACAATCACTATGCTGCTTGCGATACGCAGACAACAAAATCCACCCCCGTCTTCCTAAAGCACACAACTCCTGTCCTTTTTCAAAGGGTACTTTCTCTAAACATGTAACTACGCTAATTGGACTAACATCTTTCAATTGATGCGCCCAATCCTCACACAATCCTGCACCTTTAGACCACTCAGTGGCAATAATTTTACATGAAGTATCATCCCAACCAGGGATATCTACAATATTTACAGCTTTCCCCACAATGCTATTATTCTTTCTCTCAAACATTTTATCTTATTCTCGAACCTCGCTCCTGGTACCAAAATGTTTTGCTACAAGTTCCCTTGGCAGACTTATCACAAACTAAATGTCTAACTGAGCACTTCCCCAGCAGACTTATCAAATATAGGGGTGGAAATAAAACACACATTGATCATCATTAGAGAAGAATAATATATTGTAAGAAAAGTAATACAATACCGATTGAAGACAACGCAACGTCTAGCCGAGCTTCCCTTGGCAGACTTCTGAGAGGAACATCAGCTGCGGGACCCCGGGCCCAAATCAAATACAGCGACTCCCAGAGCACATCAATCGGCCAATGATCCTTACAAGACCAATTATTCTACACAACACGTCTGCTTGTAGATGAAGTCCCGAAGCCCCCCCAGCTGAGCTCCTTTTTATATTGGTACAATAACAAAGTAATAGATCATTACACATAGACATATATAATAATAATAATGGCTACATGCCCAGGACATGGCCATGAGAATGACCATGTGTGACCAAAACCCCCTTCTACTGGCGCCATTTTACCCATAGTTTACTGACTAGTACACATACAATCCAAGATGGTGGTTCTTTGTTCTACTTTCCCACCAAAAAGCTTGAAACAAAGGAGCTCCCAGGATTGCCCTCCAGAAGAGCTGGACAACCCCTTCCAAGGTATTTCCCCCTACCCTCATGATGTTGCAGGGCCCCTGCCAATCAGACCTGCTTGGGTGGGGTTAACCAGAAGCAGGGCCGGCCTCCCAGCCAATCAACCCTAGGGGGTGGGGAAAAGGGCAGGGTCACCAGATGCAGGGTATAAATACCAGGGGGAAGGGGGGAGAGGGGTTGTTGTTCATCTGGGGTGTAACCTGGCTGCGGCAGGTCACCCTCCTCTGCGGTTCCTTGGAGTTTATCCTAGCTGAGGCAGGAAGACTCCCTCCAACAGTTTGGATCTCCCTACCTCCCAGAGGACTGTTTATACCTGGATCCCCTTGAGGTATGGTTATTCTGTGGATTCACCCAAAGGCACTTTGCTCCTTACCCCTTTGAAATTGCCCAAAGGAACTCCCTGACTTTGGATTTGGATTGGCCTGGAGGGCGTGTGCATCTTGGAGTGGATTGCTCCAAGGGAGGCTCTTTATTTCGGACCAGGAGTGTTTTGGGACTTGGGGGAGTTCACATGCTAATGCCGTGTTCCTGATCTACTGTTTGTTGTATATCGGAAATAAACCCCTGTGTAAACCCCTCTTAAAGGTGTGGTATTTCCCTGTGTGTGCTAGTTGGTCATACGTCACAGGTTACGTGACATTTCTGGTGGCAAGCGGTGCGGATAATGGAAACTAGCACATCAGGGAACTTTGCAAACCTTACAGCTCAGGAGATTACTGAGCTCAGGCTACCAACGCTGCAAAGGCTCTGCCACACATGGGGTATTGACACAGTGGGAAAGCGGAGACAGGAACTCATAGAACTTCTCACACCCCATGCTCTACCTACCCAGGAAGGTGATGCCCAGGGTGACCCAGAAACCCCTGAGGAGGGAGAAGAAAACTATAATTTGCACCAAGATGCAGCTGGGGAACCTGAAGACAACACCGTTACCTTGTTTCAAAAACACCTTGCTGCTATTGGTCCAGGGCTGACCCCAGCAGAACGGCTAGCGGTATTGCGCCTAACTATACAGGGAAATCAGCCTAGGAACTTGAGTTCTGGGCCCACAGCAGGCCCAACCATTGCACGACAACCAGTTGTGAAACTGACTCATGCTGCCTTCCCTGCCTTTGATGAGTCTAAGCAGAGCATAGACAGCTTCCTGCGCTCTTTTGAGGCCTTGTGTGAGGACCACCGGGTCCCTCAGGATGAGTGGGTTCTCGTGCTGGCTGGTAAGCTCACTGGTAAAGCTAATGAAGTTTACCAGGAAATACCATATCCCCAACGGGCAGATTATGGGGAAGTACAGCGCATTCTTCTAGCCAGCTACTCCATTACGCCTGACTCCTACCGGAGGACTTTCCGCAACCTGCTTAAAACTACTCAGGACACCTATCAGGACTTTGGCAGTAAGCTGCAAAGGGCATTCCGCTATTGGATACGTGGTAACCAGACCTTCACACTGGAAGACTTGTGCCAGCTCATTCTTAAAGAACAGTTCCTTGAGAGGTGTCCCAGTGAGGTGAGGGAGTGGGTAAGTGACCGTAAGCCACGTACCCTACAGGAGGCTACCCAGCTAGCTGATGAGTATGTGGAAAACCATATTCAGGCCCGCCCCCTTAACCTTGCTACAGGGGCACTGGTTAACTCCCGTGGCCTAGACCGTCCACAGCCTCCACGGTCCAACCCTATATCTAACCGTACCCCCTCAGCACCTATTCGTGCAGCCCCACCCCGGACCTGTTTTCGTTGTGGATCTCTGACCCATTTATTTTCAGCATGCCCTTTGAATCTCCGCCCTACCCCATCAGGGCCCACAGGAAAGCTCCCTGCTCCCCGACCGATTGCTGCTATCTCTTCACCAGAACCCAATATCCGCCAGCAGGTTATCCAGACCGTGCGACAGCATACCACTGACACAGCGGTTGCCACATCCAGCCCAAGAGAGGTAGTATCAGAGGAATACATTGTCATGGGGATGGGCTGGGGAAACAATGGCCAGCCAAGAAAGCATGTACTTCCTGTCCTGGTCAATGGGAGACAGGTAGAAGGATTCCTGGATTCAGGATCTTGTATTACCCTAGTGGAGCCCCATATTGTCCCTGCAGATGCAGTGGTTCCTGGTAAAGCTGCCCGCATTGTTCTGGCTGGTGGGCACAAACAAGACATACCAATAGCACAAGTCACCTTGGATCTAGGAAATGGACCATTCACCCACCAAGTGGGGATATTGCGACAACTGCCTGCTGAGATCCTCCTTGGCAATGATGTGGGCCATATTCAATGCAGCCTCTCCCGAGATATGAATGGAACCAGGCTTGAAGCTACAGATGCAGCACAAAAGGTAAGAGAACCTGCGGCTGACTGTGACAGACCCCCTTCCCTTGACTTACTCCACCCCACTACCTTTAGGGAAGATCAACACACTGACCCTACTTTAGAGCGTATGCGAAGTGAGGCAGGAAAACCCCCTAATGAGCGGGGGGAACAGATTGTGTGGGAGCATGGGTTACTCTATAGGATTGTGAAGGGGGACCCTGACCAGCCATGGAAGTGTTACCGCCAACTTATAGTGCCTCAGAGTTACCGCGCCCAGCTTCTTCATATGGCACATGAGATTCCCCTAGCAGGACACCAGGGCGTTACCCGCACCCGACACCGTTTAACCCAAAATTTCTACTGGCCTGGTGTCTCTCAGGAAGTGACACGGTACTGCCGCACATGTGACAGCTGTCAGAGGACTGGCAGGGCAAATGACAAACCCAGGTTTCCCCTTTGTCCCTTGCCCATCATTAGTGAGCCCTTCCAACGGGTGGCAGTTGATCTTATTGGGCCCCTCAGCCGGCCAAGCCGTTCTGGGAAACAGTATATTCTCACTGTAGTTGATTATGCCACCCGATACCCAGAAGCGGTAGCCCTGCGTAAAATTGATGCTCCTACAGTGGCTGACGCCCTAATCCAGATTTTCAGCCGGGTGGGCTTCCCTAGTGAAATCTTGTCAGACCAAGGGCCCCAGTTTACATCCCAATTGCTTCAATGCCTGTGGCAGCGTTGTGGGGTCAGGCCTATCCACTCATCCCCATACCACCCACAGACAAATGGTCTTTGTGAGAGATTTAATGGGACACTAAAGTCCATGCTACGGACCTTTGTGGAATCGGGTGAGAAGGACTGGGAGCGTTATTTACCCCATTTGCTGTTTGCCTATCGAGAAGTTCCCCAAGAATCTACAGGATTCTCTCCCTTTGAACTGCTGTATGGTCGGAGGGTCCGTGGCCCCTTAGATTTACTCTGTGAATATTGGGAGGGGGCCCCACAATCCCAAGAGGTCCCCGTCATCCCCTATGTGTTAAAATTCCGCCAGCGTCTGGAACAAATGATCAGCCTGGCACATAACCACCTCTCTGCAGCTCAGCAAAGGCAGAAGGTGTGGTATGACCGTAAGGCCAGGGAGCGCAGGTTTGTGGAAGGAGACAAGGTGCTCCTCCTAGTTCCCACACGGCATGATAAGCTCCAGGCTGCGTGGGAAGGACCCTATGTGGTGACCCATAAGCTTCATGATACAACATATGTGGTAACCCCTCCCGATGATCCATCCCACTATAAGACTATCCACATAAATATGATGAAGCCCTATCACGTAAGAGAGGATATTGTTAGTGCCATCTGTAGTCTCCCAACTGAAGATACAGATGACCCCCCACTCCCCAACCTTATTGGAGAAGTCACTCCAGCCAAGGGTATAGACTCAGTCACCATAAGTCACCACCTTACCCCATCTCAACAAGACCAGCTTTGTCAAATTTTGCATTCCTTTTCTCCCATGTTTTCTGCCAACCCAGGTTGCACCCACTGGGCTGAACATAAAGTAGACACAGGAACTCAGTTACCTGTGCGTAGTCCTGCTTATCGAGTGGCTGAAGCTGTTCGGCCCGAGGTGAAAAGTCAAATAGACGAGATGCTGGCCCTTGGGATTATTACTCCTTCCCATAGTCCGTGGGCTTCCCCTGTGGTGCTGGTGCCCAAGAAGGATGGGAGTACCCGATTCTGTGTGGACTATAGGAGACTCAATGACGTGACAACCACCGACGCTTACCCAATGCCCAGGGTAGATGAGCTATTAGATAGGCTGGGAAATGCTAAATATTTAACTACCCTGGATCTCAGCCGTGGTTACTGGCAAATTCCCCTTGCCCCTAGTGCCCAGGAAAAGTCAGCCTTCATCACCCCATTTGGTCTGTTTCAGTTCACAGTAATGCCATTTGGCATGAAAAACGCCCCCGCCACGTTTCAGCGTCTTGTGAACAGGCTGCTGGATGGAATGCAGGACTTTGCCCAGGCATATCTGGATGACATAGCTGTCTTTAGCCAGACCTGGGAGGAGCATATGCAGCACCTCCAGCGAGTGCTGACACAAATTCAGAATGCTGGGCTCACCCTTAAGGCAGAAAAGTGCCACCTAGCTATGGCCGAGGTACAGTACTTAGGACACAGAGTTGGGAGTGGTCAGCTCCGCCCTGACCCTGCTAAAGTGGAGGCAATTTGCCAGTGGCCTATACCCAAAACCCAGAAGCAGGTATTAGCCTTCTTAGGAACTGCAGGTTATTATCGTAAATTTATTGCTAACTATAGTACTATTGCAAAACCCTTGACAGATCTGACAAGCCGCAAGTGTTCTCGAACCATTGTGTGGACCCCAGAATGTGAATCAGCCATGAACACTCTCAAACAAGCCCTGGCTAACTCCCCTGTGCTGGCTGCCCCAGACTTCTCACAACGCTTCCTTCTGCAAACGGATGCTTCCAATTTTGGCCTTGGTGCTGTACTTTCCCAAGTTAATGGCCATGGGGAGGAGCATCCAATTGCCTACCTGAGCAGAAAGCTGCTCCCTCGAGAGGCTGCCTATGCCACTATTGAAAAAGAGTGCCTGGCAATTGTATGGGCCTTACAGAAGTTGCAGCCCTATCTGTATGGCAGGGAATTTACTGTTGTTACAGACCACAACCTACTCAGTTGGTTACAGAGAGTTTCAGGAGTCAATGGAAAACTGCTGAGATGGAGCCTCCTGCTTCAACAGTATAACTTCACCATTCAGCACAGGAGGGGAAAAGAGCATCACAATGCAGATGGCCTCTCCCGACAGGAGGACTAAGAAACCAGCAGTGGTTCCTGAGGCTCTCCCTAAGAGTGGGGAGCCCCAGAGAAACCACTTGTTCCCAGGAGGGAGAAATGTGACCAAAACCCCCTTCTACTGGCGCCATTTTACCCATAGTTTACTGACTAGTACACATACAATCCAAGATGGTGGTTCTTTGTTCTACTTTCCCGCCAAAAAGCTTGAAACAAAGGAGCTCCCAGGATTGCCCTCCAGAAGAGTTGGACAACCCCTTCCAAGGTATTTCCCCCTCCCCTCATGATGTTGCAGGGCCCCTGCCAATCAGACCTGCTTGGGTGGGGTTAACCAGAAGCAGGGCCGGCCTCCCAGCCAATCAACCCTAGGGGGTGGGGAAAAGGGCAGGGTCACCAGATGCAGGGTATAAATACCAGGGGGAAGGGGGGAGAGGGGTTGTTGTTCATCTGGGGTGTAACCTGGCTGCGGCAGGTCACCCTCCTCTGCGGTTCCTTGGAGTTTATCCTAGCTGAGGCAGGAAGACTCCCTCCAACAGTTTGGATCTCCCTACCTCCCAGAGGACTGTTTATACCTGGATCCCCTTGAGGTATGGTTATTCTGTGGATTCACCCAAAGGCACTTTGCTCCTTACCCCTTTGAAATTGCCCAAAGGAACTCCCTGACTTTGGATTTGGATTGGCCTGGAGGGCGTGTGCATCTTGGAGTGGATTGCTCCAAGGGAGGCTCTTTATTTCGGACCAGGAGTGTTTTGGGACTTGGGGGAGTTCACATGCTAATGCCGTGTTCCTGATCTACTGTTTGTTGTATATCGGAAATAAACCCCTGTGTAAACCCCTCTTAAAGGTGTGGTATTTCCCTGTGTGTGCTAGTTGGTCATACGTCACAGGTTACGTGACACCATGAAAATGGAAATAACCATGTGAATGAAAATAATTGCTGTGTATAATTGCTGTGTATTTTGATTATAACTATGTGAATAAGATATGAGCTTCCTCCTTAATAAACATACCTATATGTTTATGAGTCTATTCCCTGTTCTCCTGCTAATGACTGAATAACTCAACTCCAGTTGTTCCCTGGTCTCCTGCTAATATCAGTACATCCATTTTACAACTAAGGAGCCATATTGAATGCACTTGATCACATTCACATTCATACATGGCCTGCCATGTCACATTTGTATCACAGATGCACACCATTAATACATTTAAATTAAAATTAAATTAATTTCTTACCAATACAGGTGAATCCATTTTGCTATAATGAGCAGTGACTCCACCTAGTGGGAACAATCAAACTCACAAGTGCAGCAAACAAATATAACTTTATATACACTTGCAGAGATGAGAAATTAATTTACACAATATCATTAATATCCCTACCCTGGGGAACTCATGTGGTAAGTCCAACCCTGGCACAGGCCTACACTCCACTCTGGGTGGATAAAGAGAGTTCCTTTCTCCCAAGAGCTCTTAAAATCGTTTCCCAGGTAGCAATACCTACCCAGAGGTATTTGCTCCCATATAGCGGCAACACCTGTCCTCACATAGGGGTCACACACTGGAGCCTCCAATACCTTCCCACAGGCAGAACTCACCAGGGGCTCAACATTCTCAGGCCAGGCTCCCAATCTTTCCAAGCTGAGCACATGAAACCTGCAGTCTCCTTTAACAGTCTCTTCACTGTACCAGAACTCTAGACACTCAATGGTTGAGCTCCAAATGCTCCAAAAGCCATCCAATGAAGTTGCCATGTTATTGGTGGGAGGTGCTGTGTTTATAAACCTTTATCATATGAATCATGTATTATACTAGAAAAAAGAGCCTGTGAAGCTCAAACTATGTTGTTTGGTCAATAAAGGCACTTTATGCAGCAGTTTACCTGCACTCTTGGTATCTGTTCCCTACTTCACTCATTTTGGAATTGTAGCTATAAATGATAAAATCTGTTGAGAATATGAATATATTCAGGAAGGAGACATCATGATTGGTGGAGTAAATACCCATGAGGTTGTATCACAAATAAGACTGTTAATATTGTATGGAGTAAGTCAAATCCCTCACCTGTAGTAAACACTCTGACCATGATGTACAAAAAATAAGAACTATTTTGGGGGACCAGAAGGGGCATATAATAATAAGGGCAATAGCTAGGATAGGATATAAAACAACATTTTATTGACTTTACTGGGTTGTTCACCTTTAAACACTTTTTTCAGTTCAGTTGTTTTCAGATTGTTCACCAGAAATAAAGACTTTTTCCAATTACTTTCTATGTTCTACTTGTGACCATTTTTCTAAAATTGAAATGTAAAGTTTTCATGTTTGTGAAGCAGCCCTGTGAGGAGAATCATCTACCCTGTAACTAAATTGATCATTCCTTGTGTTTGTGCCTGTTGAGCAGAATCTCTGAGTTTCATTAAAGGGAACTGATAGAATTGATACAATAGTTGCACTTATGCTAGATCCATAGATCCTACTGAGAAATGGGCCGACTAAGGGATCTGAATATTGTGACAGAATCTGCATCAGGATCACTGAGCTGTGCCAATCACACACCAAATGCACCAACATTAAACTTTACACTAGAAATCTGGCTGCTGGGTCTTAATATGAGAGGGCCAAGGGAAGAGTAGGCAAGTAAGGGAACCTCACATTATATAGAATTGGAGAACAGGAAGCGTAGACGGAATCACAGACCAGGACAATACCAAACCAACAGTGTAGTACGATATCAGGAGACAATATCTTCATTGGGGTCGCAGGCAGGGTCAGAATACCAGAAATCAATTAAACAGAATTTGTAAGAGTGGTCAGGTACGGGCAAAGGTCAGGACAGGCTTACAGGAATTGGTCAAAACAGGCAAGGTCAGAGAATCACAGAAGAAATCACACCCAGGAACTACTAAGAGACCTTTACGTTGAGCAATGAAGATTTGCCCAAGTCTCCTTAAAATATTTGAATTTTGCACCACCTCGTGGTGACATCACACGCTAATGCACGTAAAACCTCGAAGCGGCCAGAGCAGGAAACGGATGCGGCGGGCATCCCTGTTGCACCCCGACTAGACCACAAGGTAATTTATTTATAATAAATAGAGTAAAATGCAAGCTTTGAGACAATTTTCATAAATTACATAAAAATTGCTCTAGTGTAGTGTTGCTATTTGGTGCTTTTGTCATACCAATTTAGATTTGGCAGAATGAATATTTTCTAAAAATTAGTTTTTCTGGGGTCAACATACGTATTTGCCACTTTAACCACAAATAATCAGGCAGTGTTTTTTTGGGGGGGGTTTTTGAGTAGAAATCAGGGAGGGGAGAATTTGGCCCGTTTTTTTTCGCCAAAAATTTGCTGCCGGCAAAATGTCGCTGATGCCCATTAAAGTCTATGGGTGTCAAAAAATGATTTTTGACACGCAACACCATACAAGTCTATTAGCGTCATTTCTGCAGCAAAACAAGGTGAAAAAATTCGCCCATCCCTAGTAGAAATATATGCCATGAAATGTCCATGCCCTTCATGAACTTCATTTTGGGATCTCTACATGCCAGATATGTTAGTAATCCTATGCACAATAGGCAACAAATGGTTTGGTGGACTGGACCCATGGAAATCATATTTACAATGTTTTTTTTAGTACCTAATGTGGGAAATAAGATGCTGGGAAGTGGAAGCAAAGTGGTTGTCATGTATTTTATCAAAACTGCCAATTTTGGGAAAGCATTGTAACTAGTTTTGAACTGAAAGAAGGTTTAAAAAATGGTTACATTTTAAATTCAGCAGACTATGTGCTATTCAAAAATATATGGGTTTCCTACTGTTCCTGAGTCTGTTGTATTTGGAATCTAAAATCTGCTATAGTGCTTTGAAAATATGGTTATTTACTGCTGGGAGTTTCTTTATATAAAAGGTGAACAACTGCATAACATCCTTAGAAAACTTTTTTTCTGGTGACAGATCAAAATATCTTTCTTTTCCTTATAAAATGCTTAAAACGCAATGATGCTCACATTGTTGCGCATTGTTAGTGTTCACAATGTATGCCATTGGTTACTGATCAACTTTATATCAATGTAGAGTAATATTGTGAGAACATTTTCAAGAACCATTAAAAGAACTCTTCATGATCAACCAACAATCCGCTAAATTGTCAATAAGCACCAGTATTACGGGTTTGGGGATCTGTCCCAGAGAGGTTTTAATGGTTAGTGATTCTTGTTCCCGCAGGTATTATATACACCTAAAGACACACACAATTAATTGTATACTTTGCATTTGCTGTTAGCAGGGCTTGACTGTGCCTGATTCTCACAGCTGGTCATACTTGTACCCTTTGAATATAATGTGATGCCAAGAGTATTTGAACTTGGAATTGCTCAGCTTCAGCCGACATAAGACAACAGGATTACAGGAAGCTTAACTGGCGTATCTTGACTATATTGTGGAGGAAGTAGCAACAGGTTTTGGGAGGGGTTATTGATGTTACAATTGAAGTCACCCAGAATAATAGCAGGGCTGTCAGAGCATAGGAAAAAATATACCCAGGATTGAGTGAGAGAAATACAGTATGTAGCAGGAGATTGGGCAGAAGGAGGTCTATAAATAAAAGCTACAAATGCAGTGAGAGGGTATAACAGTACTGCATGTGCCTCAAAGAAAGGAGGAGGTGTAAATATTGGTTTAAAGCGGCAACAAGAGTAGAGCAGAATGTCTACTCCTCCTCTACGGTCAGTAGTGGGGGGGGGGGGGTAGAGAGAAGGAGAGAACTCCATAAAAGAGAGAGCTGCATTCAATGCATTCAATAGCATTGTCATTCTGAGAGAATCAGGTGTCTGATAGAGAAGAAGACATCATGAATTAAAGTGGATTTGTTAGTAATAGAGTGGGTATTAACCCTTTGCCTGACAAGCACGTTCAGCCTACTTGCTGGCAGACAAGTGCTTTAACTGCCAAGCACGTATAATGTACATGCTTGCAGAAATCAGTGGTTCTCATTGCATCAGTGGCTTTAGCTGCCTCTGCAGCACTGACAGCCCCCTGGGCAATGAGGCTGGGGTGCTGCCATGTCGGTCCTGCAACAGGATTGTCGCAGACTGACTTAAAAGCAGCAGATGGTGATGATCACACTGATCATGAATCTGCTGCACTGCCCGGCTTCCTCCTTCATCTGGGCCCGCCCACACACTGGGTCCGCCCACACACTTCCTGCTTACTGAGGCTTGCAGACACGATGCTCCTGGACTCTTCCAGCCATCAGATCATCCCTCCTGCTCCAGGTTCAGTAAGTGGCCTTCATTTACTTACCTATACACACACTTACGTACATACATTATGCACTCTTACACAATCATTTTAGTAAAGATCCATTTTTTTGGCACACTATATACACTTGTATACAGTTATATACACTAATATACACACTGTCATACACAACAAGTGTATACACATGTATACATAAAAAACTCACAAAGAGGTTTTTTTTTTTACTTTTTCTTTTTACCATTTTGTGTTTTTTTTACCCCTAAAAACTGTTTATTATGGCAGTGTGACTATTGGATAATCTATTTTGGCCACTAATTACACTGTTGGATCAATGATTTTGTTATTTCATTGATTTGCACATTTGTTTGTGGTTGTATTGCAATTTTATCCCTGCATTATTGTTTCTTATATATTTTTCGTATAGTTTTGCTGTTTGATGCTTTGGTAAAGAAAGATGTATTTTACTTTATTTGATCCGTCAGAATATGTGCTTTCCAAAAATATATGGTTTTCTGGGGGTCTTTTTACAGTTTGGGGGTCTTATGGAACATAATGCGCAGTCGAGGCTCTTTTTTCTGCAGCTGAGTTGTCCAGCATGAAGATTAATAAGCACATTTTTTATTTGTGGCGCGTACATACCACATACTTTGGTAAATCTATGCATATTGGGCATCAAACTGTTCAATAAACCCTTGGGTCAATATTTTGGGTGTTTTAGAATTGTATGTAAGAAATTGGGTGAGATAAATGTGAGATTGCAATATTTTTAGGCGATTTTTAGAAATTTCATAAAAAGCACTGCCTATAGCATAGCTTTGCAGTATGGTAGTTTGGAGTAGAAAAACATAATTACCTATTTTGGATTCATCAGAATGTGTACTTTACAAAAATATATGGTTTTGGGGGTGTTTGGGCTGTTATGAGGATCTTGTGTCAAATAATTCACAGAAGGTGAATATAAGGGGCCCCAAGGCTCAGTAAGGATAGTGGACCAAGGAGCAAACACCAGTCCAATACAGTTCAAGGTATCCGATAAGGGTGAAGAGGAAGAAGTCCAAGCAAATGTGTCAAGGCAGGTAGAAAGGTCCAATAAACAGGCCAAAGTCAAACACGAGAATCAATAATCACAAGATAAAGCGCACCCAGGAACACACAAGGTAGAACCTATATTAGGGCAATGTTTGTAATGTTCTGGCACCTTAAATAGGCCTTGGGCTTGATAAAAGACTGATGGCGGTCTGAAACGTTGCCAAGTGTATTGGGGCCAGAAACCCATGTCTCAATAAAGGCATTTTAAACAGCGTAATCTATGTCTGGTGCTGTCGACATCTGTAAACCTTAAATAGGCCTTAAATGTGCTTTCCAAAAAATATGGTTTTCTAGGGGTCTTGTTATGGTTTGGGAGTCTTATGGCACATAACGCACAGTCAGGGCTCTCTTTTCAGCAGCTGAGTTGGCCAGCAGAGAAAATTCATATGTACTATTTTTTTTTGGGGTCTGCACATGCCACCTGCTTTGGTATACAGTATCTATGCATATTGGGCATCAAACTGCTCAGTAGTCCCTTGGCATTCATTTTTATGGTGTTTTCCAATTGTATGTAAGAAATTGGGTGAGATAAATGTTGGCAATTGCAATATTTTTAGCCGATTTTCAGAAATGAAAAAACTGCTGTATTTATCGCCAAATTTAGGAAAAGTTTGCGGCTTGGTGCTTTGGAGTACAAAGACACGCATACCCAATTTGGATTCGGGGGAATGTGTACTTTCTGAAAATATATGGTTTTCTGGGGTGAACATATTTTTTCTATCTTTGCTTTCCCAAAACGATGTGAATGCGTCAATTTCGCAGTACCTGAAATAACAGACCATATGGGGGGGTCTTCATTTTGGGGCCTCTATATGTCACATGCTTAGGTAAATCTATACATGTTGGGCATAAAACTGTTCAGAGGACCCATTTTTTTGGAAATGTCACCAAAATCCCCAAATTTAGAAATGGTTTGTGGCTTTGTGCTTTGGAGTAGAAAGACATACATACCCAATTTGGATTCGGGGGGAATGTGTACTTTTTGAAAATAGGTGGTTTTCTGGGGTGAATGTACTTTTTTCTACATTTGCCCCCCCCCCAAATTATGTGTTGATATTGCAGTATCTGGAATTACAGAACTGATAGCTCAAATGGGGTGTCTACATTTTGGGGGCCCTATATGCCACATGCTTAGGTAAACCTATACATATTGGGCATCAAACTGTTCAGTGGACTCCTGGCAATTATATTTAGGGTGTTTTACATTGGTGCCTAATGATGTGTGGGAGATATGATGCTGTAGATTGGAAGCTTTGAGATAATTTTTCAAAAAATCACCAATTTCTATAAAACATTATAACTTTTGGAAAGAATTGCAACTTGATTGTTTGGAGTACAAAGATATATTTACCCATTTTTGATTCTCTGTTCTTTCTAATTATGGGTAGTTTTCTTGGGTAAACCTACTGTTAGTGGAATGTTTGGCCTTGAAATAAGAAGTATGCCTTTGGAAATTTGGTAGTGTTCTGCTTGTAGATTTTGATCTATACAAGTGAGAAATCTCCATAAAACTATATATATTTGGTATTGCCACATTCAGGAGACATAGTCCTTTCCAAATTATCAGTGTTCTTGTACATAAAATAAATTATGTTTCTGATCTATGTGATTGTACTTTGTGAAACATGATTTATTTCATTTTATTAGACACTTAGAAGCCTATTTTTTTATTACAGAAGTAGACTTACACCAAAATTCTAGCATATTTTGAAAGTTCAGGTTGTCCTGAAAAAAAATTGTTTTCCTGGGTAAACTAAAAGACTCCCCCCAGGAAAGGCCCTTAACGTGAAAGAGTACAAAAAGTCTAAAAACTGCTTGTAAAGGTTTGCATTTAGGACCAAACAGCTGGCAGGGAATGGGTTAAAGGGGCACTAAACCCTGCTGCACTGCACTGCTCAAGCAAACTTTACTTTATTGTTGTTGGAATACAAATCCCAGAATCAGTTGTACAGGCTGATACATTAGATAGCTTTAAGAAGGGGTTGGATGGCTTTTTAGCAAGTGAGGGAATACAGGGATATGGGAAATAGCTCATAGTCCAAGTTGATCCAGGGACTAGTCCGATTGCCATTTTGGAGTCAGGAAGGAATTTTTCCCCCTCTAAGGCAAAGTGGAGAGGCTTCAGATGGGTTTTTTTGCCTTCCTCTGGATCAACTGGCAGATAGGTAGTTAATAAACAAAAAAAAAAGGTTGAACTCGATGGACATGTGTCTTTTTTCAACCTTACTTACTATGTTACTATGTTACTATGTAGTCTAATATATTTCCAAGACTGAGGCATTCTGGGAGCTGTATTCCAGCAACATCAGGGTTGTTTTCGTAAATCAATATTGCACAATAAAACTTACTCCCAGCAATCCAGGGCCCAGGGCAGCATTAAAATGCAAAATAATCCTCCAATGAGAATCCCAGCTGAGGTGTGTAAATCTGGCTCCATGTTCTTTGTTCCTGCAACTGGAATTGGAAACATTAAACCCAGTTTCCCAGCACTAAACAAGTCTATCGTTTGTCCCCATATCTGATTCCAGTGTCATATATTGATAATAAAAATATGGCACAAAAATCTCTGCATTTAAGATAAGCGCAAGATGTCAGGAACGCACTGGTTTTGAACCAGGGACCTGTTATTTTCCTACCACTGCTCCTCCTGCTTGAGCCACAGGAGACATTGTGGTGGCTGCTGACATGTCTGTCTTCATAAATCCACAACCTCCAGCTGCAGGCAATTGCTCATTAAAGGGTTATTTAAACCTGCTTCCCAGTCTACATCTTGCTGGATTATTGGCCTTCCTGCCTACTCCATGTCTTGTGTCGTGATAATGTAGTTCCTATTACTGCTCCTGTCCTGTTCCTCATCTGGTAACCTTGTTCCTTTTCATGTCCTGCTCCTGTCCTGTTCCTGTACTCCCTTGTATTGATCTCCTGTTTTTGACCTCAGCTTGTTTTCTGACACTGCAAGAACTCCTGTCCCCACCTTTGGCCTGTTCCTGATATGCTCTGTCTGCCACCTGCCCTTGACCCTTGGCCTGAACTTGGACTTGTATTTTGATGTCTTGTTTGTTCTCATCTGCAGAGGTCTGTGCACATTATTCTATATTAAACTAAAAGTTATACAGTACATGGGACCTGTCAGTTAATCCTTATACAAGATGACTAACATTCTCATTGGTCTATTCTCTCGCATCTGTAATTAAGGTTTTGGTCAGTATAATTCATATTGGTCAATTGGCTTCCACGTGTAATTAGGTTTTTCCTCAATTTCTATAGAGATGCACTGGAACACCTTTGTACTTGGGTTTAGTGTCCCTTTAAAAGTGCACAAGAGAACAAGAGAAGGGGAGAAGCAGAATGGAGGGTGGGAATTTTAATAAGATAAGAAAGGTTAGCAACATTGTTTGAACAAAGAGGGTCCATAACATGGGTGATGGCAGATATAGGTAAATTGTAGGGACCTGGATTAGGAGAGATAGCGCCTGCAGCAAGTAATAGTAAAAGAGAGAGTGAGTGAGGTGGGAGAAATATTTGAACTTCCTATGCCCATGTGAAGTAGTAGTTGAAGGAAGAAGATGACTTTGGAAGCACCAAGATGAATGACATTAACAGGACTAGTAACATTCTACCAGTATATCTTTAATTAGGTCCTAGTTTCCTGAACACAAAGCCTGCCAGATCTTCTGCTGTGACTCCCTTATTGCTCCTCTTGTTAAATTCCTTTTCAGATCACTTTCCCAAATGGTGTATTAGGATATAGGGAGATCAGCCTGGGCCACGCCTGGAAACGGGGCATTATTGAGTTTTTTTTTTTTCAAGATCATTCAAAATTCAAGTTTTTTAGCCTCTGTGATTCTTGCTGACATGATATGTACTGTATGTGTATATATATATATATATATATATATATATATATATATATATATATATATATATATATATAAATGCAGCTTGTTTATCTCTTCAGCAAAACTAAAATCACAAGTTTTCAGAATAGAACAGAGCTCCCTCAGGTACCTGTGGTTAAATTCAGGATACAATGCAAAGTCTTTCTCTCTGTTCTCTATAAAATGAGGGTTGGATTAGCCGGGCCCCGTACTCCTGACACTGATACTGACTGATGCTGCTACATTTGAACTTGTAGCTTATGTAAATATTTGATGAGAACAATTCCAGGACGCATGGCACCATGTTATTTGAAATTGTCTATCTGTATAATGCTCTTGTGGATGAGAACATGTGGCCCTAAAGTTCAGAGCATAAATGTTGCTTGTCAACTGGAAATGATAAAATCAATTGAGGAATATGAATATTTTCAGGAAGGAGACATCGTGATTGGTGGAATATTGACCATAAACACCCATGTCAGATTGTTTGACCACCAAGGCAACAGTTTTCACAGTCTATATTGTATGGAGTAAGTCATATCCCTCACCTGTAGGAAACACTCTGACCATGATGTACAAAAAATAACAAATAAGAACTATTTAGGGGAGCAGAAGGTGCATATACATTAGGATATACAGTAATACTGCAGTTTTTGTTGATCCACAATTTCAAATGATCAAATACCCACTGTTAGTGTAATTTAATAGCCTTTATATTTATGTATTTATATATTTCCATGAATACATTTCACTGATCTAACAGAATATATGCTGTGTCTTTCAGCTTTCATTTGTATTTTGACTGACAAAGGGGCCCTGGTGCTCTGAAAGCTTACACTCTATTTTAATTGTTAGTCAATACAGGTATCACTTCTACACTACTATTTGGTTAGAAAATGTCAAGTTCCTGCCTTGCTGAAAGCTGAAATTGTTCTCTTGCAGAGGCAGAAGAAATGATACTGCACATGTTCAAATTTTCAATTTTTTTCATATAAGGTTTCTCTTCTATAAAAATGATGGTAAGCTAGAGGGCTTTCCATCTGAAATCTCTAAATGTGAACCACAAACTACTGATGGTCTGTGGGTAGTAGAATAGAAGCTTATAGACATAGGGATAAGAACATTGGAACATAGAAAAGACTGGAAATGCCAAGGTAACACCTTTGCAAATAAAGTAGAATAGTGCAAATGTAACCTTGTTATATTTGTATTGGATAAGAAAAATATAATATTTACTAAATGTGAGCTGTTTGTTATATGGGGAATGTAACATGTATTGCCACTTTTCCTACAGTTCTTATCTCCAATCTGCCTTCCACTCTCCATATCTTCCACAATCTGCCTTCCACTCTCCCTTCCATTTCATTAGTTAATAGATAAAAGCAACAACAATGACTTCTAGGGAACGCAATGGAGTTTAGACATAGAGAAACACACAAAAACTAGAATTTAACTAATCTTGATTGTTGTGATTAATTCCCCAGAGCCATGCCCGAGTTTTACCGACAATTTGTAGATTTTCGTTATTTTATTGAACAAACAAACAATGATTCCGTCTTGTTCCCCAACCTGACTCTTGGATATCATATATATGATTCTTGTGGGAATGCACAGCAGGCCGTGAAGAGTGTATTACAGATATTATCTGGTACCAGGGAGCCGGTTCCCAATTACTCCTGTGTGGGAAAGAGAAACATTGCTGGATTTATTGGGGATCTAACCTCAGAGACAACTGTACCCATAGCCCAGATACTGACTCTGTATGGCTACGCACAGGTGAGAACATACATTGCTTCACACAGTCATTTACTGATATTTTGTTCAAAACATTTGCAGGTATTGCCAGCTCTAAGCTTTGGTCAACTGTCCTTAGAATTTTTAAGAATATTATTAATTAAAAAGGTACTTTTCTATGGGACAGGAGGGGAACATATTTTCTTACAAACAGCAGATCTAACTTGGTTAATGTGTCTTCATGGATGTAAGCTAAATAGGAATTGCTCCTGGAGAATGATTTGCTTATTTGGTGACAAAGATTTTTCATGAAAGATTTGCGATTCTGCTGAATTTGAATATACAGTAGTTATTGGTGTGTGCTATAAGCCATATGTAAAAGTGAAGAGAATGAAACCCAGTTACTATTACCAATCAAAGAGGCTTTACAGCAAGTTTTTGTTATTGAGGGGCTTCAATAATCGAGACATTGGCTGGATTAATGGCCAAGTAAGAAAACGTTAGAGGGTTTGTAAATATGCTAAATGGAACCTTTTTTTATACAGCTTCTTAGAATGATTCTAGTTTGGACCTGGTAATATTTAATTTATAACACACAACTCATTTCTAGCATTTGCTTGATGAAGATTTAGTTAACAGACATCATAATATGGTCTTTATGTTGCAGAGACAAATCTATTAGGGAGTAACTAAAACTAAAAATCTATATTTTAGTGGGGCTCATTTATAAACTTTGCGCAGCACAGAATGGTTTGCACAGTGAAAAGATTTGGCCTGTTATAGTTATAAAGCTGGATAATGGTGAAATTTTCTTTGTACTGTGAATATCCATAAGATCTTATTAAATATGGCATAATCCCATAATTGTGAATATTTATGTGAAAACTCTGTGTTTGAGTTATGTCACCAGTTTGGTGGCAGAGAAAATATTCACAAAAATGTTTTTCTCAATTTGCAAATTTCAGTTACTGTCAGCGCTTTTTCACACACAATGACCTCACATAGTGGCCTTGCGCAAACACCTGTCTAATTTGTGAGCCATTTGCTATAATTTGTGAGCCATTTGCTATTATTTGTGTGCAGTGTGAATTGGCAAGAAACAGAAAGATGGGCACAGCGGTGCAATATTTTTGCGTTCAGGAAAAAACATGGGCAATACAAACATTTGCAAATAAATATGCGCTTGTCAAACTTTATAAATACCCTCCGGTGTCTTTTGCAAACTTTGCCACTATAAGGGCATCTCTGCAACATATTAACTAACAACATATTAAATAAGAAGGGTTAACACATAAGGGAAATGGAATGTATTTAAAATGCTGCTTAATAAATATACATGTTAGTATATTTCCCTTGTAAGCAAGGAACGTCCAGTGCTTTTACCAAACCATGATTTATTTGTAAATAAAAATGTGCATTTAAGGCATTCATAGCCAGGACAGCAGAAACATTTAAGTAAAAGCTTAAAAGAAAGCAACTCTAAAAACTCACCACTATAAAATGATTTTTCATAAAACTTTCTTTATTTTTTTCCTGTTTACTGTTTACTATAAAATCAGAGAGTCTGGGGTCCCACAAAAACTTATTTCAGTGATCTAAAATTAAGGGTAGAAATACTTTATGATTTTATAAATGGTACTAGATGAGTGTAAAATGTATTCTTCAAATGTCCATGGCTTTAGGGAGCCAATAGAAAGTCTCAAATCTTAGGCAAATGCAATAAAAAAGGAGCTAAAATAGTGCTACTTCAAGAGACCCATTTTAAGGAAAACAGAACTCCTAATATATTATCATCATCACTATATAAATATATTTACACTATTATTAATAAAGACAAAAAATCTACAGGAGTCGATTCTACTTCATAAAGATTTGCCATTTTCATTTATTGACTCCGTAAAAGATTCTGAAGGTAGATACATAGCGATTAAAGGCAAGTTAGTCAATACATTGGTCACAATACAGTAGCTAATTTATATGCCCCAAACAAGGGACAATCTACCTTCAATTATTTTCTTAAAGATCTGGAAGCCTCTCCTTCAATATTTCAACTCCTTAGGAATCAAAAGTAATTTCCCCAAACACAACCAAGAGGTGCACATTACTATTATCCTTAAACCTAATAAGGAGCCCCATGAATATGGCAATTATAGACCAATCTCACTCATTAATATAGACTCGGAAATATACGCAAAATTAATATCTAATACCTTAATATTTTTTACCCCCCCCCCAAAAAAAAAATCCACCTAGAACAGACAGGTTTTGTGCCTAAAAGAGAAGGAAAAGACAACACCACTAAGGTTATTTCTTTAATTCTTTAATTCATTATGTAAAGAAAATGGGTATTTCAATAATGATACTAACAACTGAGACAGCAAAAGCCTTTGACAGGGTGTCTTAGACCTTCCTAAAATATATATTATATGGGTTTTGATTAAAAGAATAACAATAAATAGAATCATGACCCTCTATGACTCCCCCACTATGAAATTGAGAGTAATAGCATATTGTTCCCCCAAATTAAAATACATAATGGCACCCGCCAAGGATGCCCCCTGTCACCAATACTTTTCGTCATGATAATGGGAACCTTACTGAATACCATAAGAAACAACCTGGATATAACAGGCCTTATAGTTAATAACAGAGAACATAAAGCAGCTGCATTCTCTGACCACCTGCTACTACTTTTCACATTTTGTATATTCATTGAATAATCCCATTTATTACACAGGTTTAGAATATGTTGGCAGTCAAAAAAAAAAATCTAATAAGATGAACCCAGTGAACAATGTTTTTAGACACAGGGCTTACGTTAAATACATGTCTGTAATGCCCATTTACAGTGCAACTAGGAAACTTTGAAAACTGCATGTCAAACACCAAGCCTCTCAGAATTTTCAACTGTAATATTCCATTTTAACTCAATTCCAATCTTTTTTCCTTTTCTCAGATCAGTTATGGTGCTTCAGACCCATTACTGAGTGACAGACTCACCTTCCCATACTTCTTTAGGACAGTGCAAAGTGACCACCATTATTTCTCTCTTCTAACAGAGCTATTGAAGTATTTTTCTTGGACCTGGGTTGGTGTTATTAGAATAGATGATGAAAATGGAGACAGAGAATTTCAGCTTCTGACTAAATATTTCTCGGACAATGGAATATGTATTGAGTTCTCATCAAAGTTAAATACTAAGATAGACATATCCACAGATGTGCCCTATGTTGTTAAGCATAAGGATATGCTCAAAAAATCTACCACCAGTGTAATTGTACTTTGTGGAACTGTTTCTACAGCAATAGCTGAAGAATTCAGAATGTTAAGTGATGTTCTCAGAAAGAAGATTTTAATCCTTCCTACTAATTGGGCAACCAATCACATGATGTATTATGCCATACACGTTTTTAATGGGAGTTTAGGATTAATACAGAAATCATGGTATGATCTAAATAGCCCCAAAGTGAAGGATTTCCTAGTGAGTATCCATCCTTCCAAATTCCCAAAAGATGTGTTGCTTGAAGATATTTGGAGGCTGAATTATTTTTGTTACTCAGCTAATGAATATCTTTATGCTAATAGTGATAACTGCACAGAAGAAGAACGTTTTAAAGACTTTTGGAATTTTAACAATATGTTACACTCCCCCCGGGCGTACCTTGCAGTCAGTCTGCTCTCTCATGCAATTTACAAGATGTTTCTCAGTAAGCCAAGTCCCAAACAGGACAAAACGCTGCATAATTACAAGTATCAGGTAAATAACATGAGATGAAAAACAAAAATAATGCTACTGCATCCACTGTTCCTCCATATATGAATGGTTCAAACAAGCAGAGCAGTAGAAAATTTGCTCTTTCACAGGGTCCATATCTTTCTGGAACAGTTGCAGGTTTCATCATGAACATCAGATAGATGTGGTGGAGTTATGGACATATGGCAAAATGTTTTTTGGGGACTTGCCTGGATGATGAGGCAGCTGCAACTGTCAAACATATTTGATTTTGAATGGCAACAGATATGATACTATATGTAACTGGGTCCCCATTCTAGTGCACCCCATCCCCACCTTGATTACCAAGTGTCCAACAATGGCAAGCATGATGGGCAATTGGCAAAACAACATAATATGTTAAATAATGAATTAATTCTCTATTCATAGAGGTCTGACGATTTATTTCTGAATCAGGGAATTTTAACATATGGTTCAGGACCCAAGATACATCACACAGTTATATATTTAATTTAATAAACAGCTCTATAGAGCAACTGGTAGAGGAAATCAAGTGGCCAGACATGGTGGCCCAGATTCCTGACTGTGTTGCTCTGCCTGTTAACATAAGATATAGGGGAGAAGGTCCTCATGGTGAGTGTTGATGGTGCCATTTTTGAGAGGGATGGGGTGGTTTAGACGTCTCTGAAGGAGACTGATGTTGTATATGGGGGTTTGTTTCTCCTTTGAAAAGGCCTCAATGTACATTATTTAGGGTTGGACACCCTGATCTTCCCAAATACATTTATTTTCTTAATATATAAAAAAATGTAAATGAAACAAGGTACTTTAATTTATTTGTTTAAGGCAGTAACTACTGTATCTGTGTTATTATTTATATTATATGAATAATGGAGGAACAAAGCTTTAGTATTAAGAAGATCTCAATCTGTGTCCTTAATAGTTACATCACTACCTGAAAGCGCTTAGATATAATGTCCAGGAAAGCCCCTCTTATACTTTTGATGAAGATGGAGCATTTAAAAGCAAATACTGGATATATAACTATATAATTAAAGAAAAAGTAAAAGTGCAACATATTGAATTTAACCCACTGGCTTCATCAGAACAGAAACATTTTGCCTTGGGCATAAGATGGAAAACAGGCCAGGTGAGAGACTTTTTCGTTAAAAGGGCTCATCTATACTATGGGGAGGCAGTATTGTTCATTTAAAAAAATAATTAAATTGTCCCCTAGGAGATTAAAGACCTGATTTATGATTGGGAAGTGTGGAAAGCACAAAAAACCCACCATTTACACCTCTCTTCACACTGCCTTCCTCTGTCCATGAACTGAATTGCCTCAGGTCTCTACTCTCCTGTTCTCCTTTGACTTCTGCCCCAGGTCATTTCTGACCACTTACAATGTTCTCTGAGGGTATAGACAAGCAGAATGCATCTCCATCCAATGTTTATACATGTCTGCACAGTGACACATTGGGGATCAACACATATTTATTCACAAATGGTTGCATTGCAGTATATTTGACCTTCTCATGATGTTGTTCAAGCTGAGAAGAGGACTATTAAGGTACACTATGTATAAAGGAGTTAACACATTTTATCACAGTATTGCATCTTATTATTATCCTGTATTAAAAAATTATTTTGAGACGAGAGAAGAGAAGAAGATGAATAATTCTAGCAGAAAAATGTAATGCAACTTTAGATGGGAGTGTGGGAACACCAGTTAATCAGATCAGAGTTTGCATCCAGGGAAAGAACTAGGGGTAGGCAGAAGATGTAGCTGCCTAGGGCGCAATGATAGGGGGCACTGGGCAGCTACCTCTAAAATTGTCTTCTGCCTACCCCCTTCTCATTCTTACTCCCCTTCCTTCCTTCTGTCACCCACCCCTCCGTCATTCTCCCCTTTCTCCTGTCACCCTCCCTCTCCCATCTCCCCTCCGTCGCACTCCCCTTCCTCGAGGTTGTGCGTGCGTGGGGGGCTGCCGGGCAGATTCCCTCTGGTGTCCGTCTGGCCTGGCATGGCCCTGCGTGCATCTTAGCTTATACAGATTTTGGCAATATTGTGTAGAAACAGGAGTGTTGTTAATATCATAAGAGAATGACAGGGAAGAAATAAAACCATTCAAATGGTTCGAGGACGACAATGTGCTCCAGAATTTGTTGTAAGGTTACTCACCAAACAGTGAAAGTGGTCCGGGTGCACCAGCCCCAGACCCCCAGCTTCGGGGAGCGGTACAGCAGAAGATAAAGAAGCAGGGCTGACCGGCACTCAAATGGATCCACAAGACCAGAGATGCTCAGTTAAAAGATAAATTTATTGGTAGAAAAATTAAAAATATAGCTTCATCTCCATCCACCCTACGCGTTTCACACCCTTCAGGGTGCTTAGTCATGGGCTCCATGACTAAGCACCCTGAAAACCATGTCCAGTTTATAGGGTTAATAAGCATGCCACCAGACTTAGGTGATAAATTCAGATAGAAGTATATGTAACATAAATATAATCATTTCTATAATGTAATGAATAATATATTCAGATGTGAATCAATAGTTCAAAAAGAACTAAGAGTTTCTGTTCGTTTTAGATCCCTAGAGCTCAGTGTTCAGACAACTGTATCCCGGGATTCAGAAAGGCCCCGATGCAAATTCCCCATGTCTGCTGCTATGATTGTGTCCAGTGTCCAGTTGGAGAAATGTCTAACACAACTGGTAAATAGAATAAAAGAATTAGGTTCAATGCTTCAGTCCACATCCTCCATCACTTTTTTGCCTTCCCCATTTCCTTTATGGTTCTCACACACCACCACACAATGAAAAACGATTGTTTTTGTAAACACTCAGCCTTTTGCTGTAAAAGAAGACTTTCACCAAAGTACCATTTGAGTTATACAATTTCCCTGTGCTACATGCACAGACTTCTTGTGTTTCTGAATTAGTGAAAATTCTCCTTATTCCCTAGTAAATCAGAGGCACCATGTTCAGCCCAACTATCTGATTATGTTTTGATTTGTAATTGGAGTGTGATTCTGCTTCTTTACAGATAGTGAAAACTGCATCAGATGCCCAGATATGGAATGGCCCAATGAGAAGATGAACCAGTGTATTGCTAAAACATTAGAATTTCTCTCTTACACTAATGATGTCATTTCTCTGTTATTTTCATCCTTCTCAGTTCTATTTTTACTTTTAACCCTGCTGATATTGGGGGTCTTTATTGCGCACTGTGAAACCCCCATAGTGAAAGCCAACAACAGGAGCCTGAGCTTCCTCCTCCTTGTCTCCATCAAGCTGAGCTTCCTCAGTGTGTTTCTGTTCCTCGGTCACCCTGTGGATATAACCTGCATGCTGCGTATCATCACTTTTGGAATCACCTTCTCCATAGCTGTCTCTTCTCTCCTGGCCAAGACTATCATGGTTTGTGTTGCTTTCAAAGCCACCAAGCCAGGGAGCTCATGGAGAAAATGGGTGGGAGTCAAACTGTCCAATTCTGTAGTCTTGTTCTGCTCATCCATTCAAATAATAATCTGCATGACTTGGTTGTCCATTTCTCCTCCCTTTCAGGAACTGGACCTTCACACTTACCCTGGAACCATCATCATTCAGTGCAATGAGGGCTCAGCTATTGGCTTTTACTCAGTTATTGGGTATATGGGGCTTCTGGCAGCTGTTAGTTTTGTTTTAGCATTTTTAGCTCGGACATTACCGGACAGTTTTAATGAGGCCAAGTACATCACTTTCAGCATGTTGCTCTTCTGCAGTGTTTGGATCACAATGATCCCGGCCTATCTGAGCACCAAAGGCAAAAACACTGTGTGTGTGGAGATATTTGCCATACTCACCTCAAGTGCTGGACTTTTAGCCTCTATATTTCTGCCAAAATGTTATATTATTTTATTTAAACCTGAAATGAACAAAAAATCACACTTACTTATGAACACATTCCTATAAACTCAAAAACTCAAATATGCACTTACTGTATAATACAATAACAAAATAACAAATTCACATTCTACCCATCATTTCCAATTGGTGAAATCTCAAAAAAATCTTGAAAACTTGACTTTTACATGAAATTGCCATCTTTTACAATTTTAGGGTTTTTGAGGAAACTTTAAGGCATTTTTTAGCAGCAAAAAACTTGAAGTCTAAGTAAAAACTCAAATTCATTTGGTAATAACCATGCCCCTTTGTGTGTGGGGTTGCATAGTCAATGTGTAGCATGAAAAAGTTTGTTTATGGGTCAGTTCACCTTTAAAGGTACAGTTCAGTGTACAAATAAAAACTGGGTAAATAGATTGTATGTGCAAAATAAAAAATGTTTCTAATATACAGTACAGTAGCTAGTTAGCCAGTCATGTAATGTATAAAGTCTGGAGTGACTGGATGTGGAACATAATAGACAGAACACTACTTCCTGCTTTTCAGCTCTCTAACTCTGAGTTAGTCAGTGACTATAAGGGGGGTCACATGGGGCAAAACTGTTCAGTGAGTTTGCAATTACTCAGATTCAAAAGCAACAGTTATGACCCATGTGGCCCCTTCAAGTCACTGATTGGTTACTGCCTGTGGAAAACAAGAGAGCTGCAAAGCAGGAAGTAGTGTTCTGCTCTGTTAGACATCCAGTCTCTCCAGCCTTTATGCATTACATGATTGGCTAACTAACTATATTAGATACATTTTTTTGCACATACTATCTATTTACCCAGTTTTTATTTTTGTACTGAACTGTTCCTTTAAGTTAATTTTTAGTATGTCATAGAAAGCTAAATTGTGAATGCTGTGCAGTTACTGTGATAGAATTATCATGTCATGGAACTCAAAGAGACAATTCATTGAGTCGCACATTAATTTAAAGGATTCATGAAACTCAACTTTGAAAAAACTCCAGCTCAAACCAGTCAAATTCAAGTAAAAGTCAGTGGCACAGCTAACTTTAACCACTTGAAGGTGTTTGTGGCCCTGGGGATTTTTACGTTTTTTAGCTGATTTTTACCCCAAAACTCTAATAATTTAAGTTTAAAGACGTCAAACTGAAATAATTTGAGTTTGTGGGTAGCAAACTCAGTCAATTTGAGTTTTTCCTCAACTCATTTCTTTCTAGTCAACTTATTAATAAATTAGCCACATTCAAGGTTGTGAGTTAGGTTGCATTTATTTCTGTGAATACATTTGAGTTTTAGTAAATAATCAGCCCAAAAAGGACAGAAATCGTGGTCTCTTATGGGTACACCACTTAAATGGCTGATATTGGAAGGAACTTCAGAGAGGAATTGATAAAAAAGAAGCACTATGGATAGAACTCGTTAGAACCTCAGTGGTTAAATAACTAAGGCAGCGTTGTAAGTTTTTGTAGATTTTGACTAATGAATGTTTTTCTTAACAGATAGCACGGCTATTTGATATAAAAACCACAACATGGTAAGATGCATAATTATTTCTTAAAGTTAGTGGTAATGTTGGCAGCAATCATTTAGGTATTGAGGGATTATGTTTTGACTAATCATGGGTTTACTAAGCCTAAGAGGCAGTACAGAAGTCAAGTGGTGGTTGGCATAATATGGATTGTAACCCTATTTTGACATTTAGTGTATTATGGGATGCACACCATTAATAAAAATAATGTTTCTTACCAATACAGGTGAATCCATTTTGCTATAATGAGCAGTGCCTCCACCTAGTGGGAACAATCAAACTCACAAGTGCAGCAAACAAATACAACTTTATATAAACTTGCAGAGATGAGAAATTAATTTACCACATGAGTTCCCCAGGGCAGGGATATTAATAATATTGTGTAAGTCCAACCCTGGCACAGGCCTACACTCCACTCTGGGTGGATAAAGAGAGTTCCTTTCTCCCAAGAGCTCTGAAAATCATTTCCCAGGTAGCAATACCTACCCAGAGGTATTTGCTCCCATATAGCAGCAACACCTCTCCTCACATAGGGGTCACACACTGGAGCCTCCAATACCTTCCCACAGGCAGAACTCACCAGGGGCTCAAACAGAGCTGGTACAGGCACCCATAGCATCTCAACATTCTCAGGCCAGGCTCCCAACTTTTCCAAGCTGAGCACATGAAACCTGCAGTCTCCTTTAACAGTCTCTTCACTGTACCAGAACTCTATACACTCAATGGTTGAGCTCCAAATGCTCCAAAAGCCACCCAATGAAGTTGCCATGTTATTGGTGGGAGGTGCTGTGTTTATAAACCTTTATCATATGAATCATGTGTTATACTAGAAAAAAGAGCCTGTGAAGTTCGAAATATGTTGTGTGGTCAATAAAGGCACTTTATGCAGCAGTTTACCTGAACTCTTGGTATCTGTTCCCTACTTCACTCATTTTGGAATTGTAGCTATAAATGATATATATCAGTTGAGAATATGAATATATTCAGGAAGGAGACATCATGATTGGTGGAGTAAATACCCATGAGGTTGTATCACAAATAAGACTGTTAATATTGTATGGAGTAAGTCAAATCCCTCACCTGTAGTAAACACTCTGACCATGATGTACAAAAAATACTAACTATTTTGGGGGACCAGAAGGGGCATATAATAATAAGGGCAATAGCTAGGATAGGATATAAAACAACATTTTTATTGACTTTACTAGGTTGTTCACCTTTAAACACTTTTTCAGTTCAGTTGTTTTCAGATTGTTCACCAGAAATAAAGACTTTTTCCAATTACTTTCTATGTTCTACTTGTGACCATTTTTCTAATATTGAAATGTAAAGTTTCATGTTACCCCTTCTTATTTGTTTGTGAAGCAGCCCTGTGAGGAGAGTCATCAACCCTGTAACTAAATTGATCATTCCTTGTGTTTGTGCCTGTTGAGCATAATCTCTGAGTTTCATTAAAGGGAACTGATAGAATTGATACAATAGTTGCACTTATCCTTGATCCATAGATCCTACTGAGAAATGGACCAACTAAGGGATCTGAATATTGTGTGAGAAGGGATCACTCAGGATCACTGAGCTGCCCCACTCACAAACCACATGCAGCAACATTACACTTTACACTAGAAATCTGGCAGAACTGGTAAAGATGAAAAGTAATGGGAATAAGTCTTTTTGTCTTTATTTCTGGTGAACAATCCCAGAAGTGCAGCACTTTCATCAAGTCAGCATTATAGAGGACTAACACAATAGAACACTAACATACTCTACACATATCCCAGTTGCAAAAATATGTCATAATTGCTTTCCAGAAATCCAGTGCCCTGCTCATTAGTAGAGGAAATCCACAAGTTTACAATGGAATATATGTGCTCCCAGTGGCATAACTACCGGGAGTGCAACTGCACCAGGGACCGCGTTCCCTTCACCCCCAATGTGACCCCGCTTCCTGGGAGGGAAACTAAGCAGCCAAAATAAGTTTTTAGGTATAAATTTCAGCTAGCAAGCTTACCAGTAGATGTCGCATGTGACCTCATCATTAACTGCACAGATTACCACCTGCCCACTTGATCCTATTCCTTCAAAACTTCTCCACAATACCAATCCTTGTCTAATCAAAGCCTTAACTCATCTATTGATCTCTCACTCTCAAATGGAATGTTTCCTTCTCAACTAAAACATGCTCCTGTCATCCCCCATTCTGAAGAAACCCTCTCTTGATCCTTCCAAAGTTGACAACCTCCGACCTATCGCTCTGCTACCTTTCATCTCTAAACTACTTGCTTACTTACTAGTCTACAACCAACTGACCTCATTCCTGTCTGACAATAACCTTCTGGACCCCCTACAATCTGGTTTTAAGCAACAACACTCCACTGAAATTGCCCTAACCCATCTGACTAATGACCTTTTAAAAGCTAAAGCCAACAAGCACTTTTGTTCACTACTAATACTTCTTGATCTTCTGCATTTGACACTGTAGATCACCCTCTCCTCCTCATCCAGTCCCTTCATTCCTTGTCCTTCGTGACACGGCCCAGTCCTGGTTCTCTTCTTACCTAATTAATTGTTCCTTCTCCCCTTGGCCCCTTATTATTCTACCTCTATACTTCCTCCTTGCTATAAGGCTCATAAACCTCAGCAACCAATCCTCCTCTTGTATGCCACTCTGCCAATCCCTGCACAGGCTTCCGCAACCTTTCAGAATAAAATTCAGATTAATGACTCCGACATTCAAATCACTTCATAACTCTGCCCCACATTACATCTCTGAACTCATCTCCATATACTCATCCAACCGCTCACTACTCTCCTCTACTGATGTGCTACTCAACTCTTCTCTCATTACCTCCTCACATGCTCACATTCAAGAGTTTGCAAGGGTTGCACCGCTTGTCTGGAACTCTTTTCCACTGTCTGTTTCTCCCAACCTTTCTGCTTTCAAAAGATCTCTAAAAACGTACTTATTAAGAGAAGCCTACCCTCACTCTGCTTAACTACCAAATGCAATATCACATAAGGTACTATATCTCACCAACTTAATTCTGATCTTGCCCACTCCCACACTGTGTGCCTTATTCCCTTTAGATTGTAAGCTGTTTTGCACAGGGCCTTCCTCACCTTTTGTACCGGTATTGGTTGTGATGTATGTAACTTCATGTATGTAATTAATGTGATTACATTATATAAACACATTTACTTTACAGCGATGCGAGGCGCTATATAAATTAATTTTATTAATAATAATAATAATAATAATAATATCAGAGGCAGGTCTCAAGTAAAATATACCCTGAACAAACTGAACAACTGTTCCCTGGTTGTCCTGTTTAGCTCAATAAATAAAAAAATTGTGATTAAAACCATAGGCAAACAATATGTTCTCTGCCATATTTATTGCATTTATATTGAAACAAAAGGTATACCACTCTCAAAAAATGTGTGGTATTAAATGGGATAGAATGCAAGCTTTGCGATGATTTTCAGAAGTTTTACAAGAACCGCTATGTTCAGCATGACTTTGTAGTTTGGTAGTTTGCAGTAGAAAGATGTATTTACCCATTTTGGATTTGTTAGAACATGTACATTTGGAAAATATATGATTTTCTAGTGTTTTACTATTGCTTATTACTATTTATGGCACATAATACACATACTGGCTGCTTATCTTGCAGAGCAGTCAGAGTGTCAAAAATGAAAATTTATATGTATATTTTCATTTGGGTACCTCTGTGTACCACATTAGTTATGTATGCATATTGGGCATTAAACTGTTAACATTCATATTTAGGATGTTTTATACTGGTACATTAAATGTGGGCCATATATGTTACAATTGGTATCCCAAACCTAGACCAAACCCCAAGGTCCCAGTCATGGCTCACTCTTCCACCTTTAGCAACCACTTTTGGCTTTGCGGGGAGACCTCCGCTTCTCGGGTGCTGCCGGGTCTTAATATGAGAGGGCCAAGGGAAGAGTTCTAGGCAAGTAAGGGAACCTCACATTATATAGAATTGGAGAACAGGAAGCGTAGTCGGAATCACAGACCAGGACAATACCAAACCAACAGCGTAGTACAATATCAGGAGACAATATCTTCATTGGGGTCGCAGGCAGGGTCAGAATTCCCAAAATCAATTAAACAGAATTTGTAAGAGTGGTCAGGTACGGGCAAAGGTCAGGACAGGCTTACAGGAATTGGTCAAAACAGGCAAGGTCAGAGAATCACAGAAGAAATCACACCCAGGAACTACTAAGAGACCTTTACGTTGAGCAATGAACATTTGCCCAAGTCTCCTTAAAATATTTGAATTTTGCACCACCTCGTGATGACATCACACGCTAATGCACGTAAAACCTGGAAGCGGTGAGAGCACCAGTCTTTTACTGCAAAACACGCATCAGTGTGCAAGGAAAAGGATGCGGCGGGCATCCCTGTTGCGCTCCGACTAGTCCACAAGGTAATTTATTTACAATATATAGAGTAAAATCCAAGCTTTGAGACAATTTTCATAAATTACATAAAAATTGCTCTAGTGTAGTGTTGCTATTTGGTGCTTTTGTCATACCAATTTAGATTTGGCAGAATGTATATTTTCTAATAATTTGTTTTTCTGGGGTTAACATACATAGTTACATAGTTAGTTACATAGTTAAATTGGGTTGAAAAAAGACAAAGTCCATCAAGTTCAACCCCTCCAAATGAAAACCCATCATCCATACACACACCCCTCCCTACTTTTAATTAAAATTCTATATACCCATACCTATACTAACTATAGAGTTTAGTATCACAATAGCCTTGGATATTATGTCTGTCCAAAAAATCATCCAAGCCATTCTTAAAGGCATTAACTGAATCAGCCATCACAACATCACCCGGCAGTGCATTCCACAACCTCACTGTCCTGACTGTGAAGAACCCTCTACGTTGCTTCAAATGAAAGTTCTTTTCTTCTAGTCTAAAGGGGTGGCCTCTGGTACGGTGATCCACTTTATGGGTAAAAAGGTCCCCTGCCATTTGTCTATAATGTCCTCTAATGTACTTGTAAAGTGTAATCATGTCCCCTCACAAGCGCCTTTTTTCCAGAGAAAACAACCCCAACCTTGACAGTCTACCCTCATAATTTAAGTCTTCCGTCCCTCTAACCAATTTAGTTGCACGTCTCTGCACTCTCTCCAGCTCATTTATATCCCTCTTAAGGACTGGAGTCCAAAACTGAACTGCATACTCCAGATGAGGCCTCACCAGGGACCTATAAAGAGGCATAATTATGTTTTCATCCCTTGAGTTAATGCCCTTTTTCATGCAAGACAGAACTTTATTTGCTTTAGTAGCCACAGAATGGCACTGCCCAGAATTAGACAACGTGTTATCTACAAAGACCCCAAGATCCTTTTCATTTAAGGAAACTCCCAACACACTGACATTTAGTGTATAACTTGCATTTATATTATTTTTGCCAAAGTGCATAACCTTGCATTTATCAACATATTCGCCACTTTAACCACAAATAATCAGGCAGTGTTTTTTGGAAATTGGGTGAGATAAATATGAGATTGCAATATTTTTAGGCGATTTTCAGAAATTTCATAAAAACCACTGCCTATAGCGTAGCTTTGCAGTATGGTAGTTTGGACTAGAAAAACATAATTACCTATTTTGGATTCATTAGAATGTGTACTTTCCAAAAATATATGGTTTTGGGGGGTGTTTGTGCTGTTATGAGGATCTTGTGGCAGATAATGCACAGTAGGGGTCTTTCTTCACAGAAGGTGAATATAAGGGGCCCCAAGGCTCAGTAAGGATAGTGGACCAAGGAGCAAACACCTGTCCAATGCAGTTCAAGGTATCCGATAAGGGTGAAGAGGAAGTTGTCCAAGCAAATGGGTCAAGGAAGGCAGAAAGGTCCAATAAACAGCCCAAAGTCAAACACGAGAATTAATAATCACAAGATAAAGCGCACCCAGGAACACACAAGGTATGGTTTTCTGGGGGTCTTGTTATAGTTTGGGAGTCTTATGGCACATAACGCACAGTCAGGGTTCTCTTTTCAGCAGCTGAGTTGGCCAGCAGAGAAAATTCATATGTACTATTTTTATTTGGGGTCCGCACATGCCACCTGCTTTGGTATATCTATGCATATTGGACATCAAACTTTTCAGTAGTCCCTTGGCATTAATTTTTATGGTGATTTTCAGAAATGTTAAAACTGCTGTATTTATCGCCAAATTTAGGAAAAGTTTGCGGCTTGGTGCTTTGGAGTACAAAGACACGCATACCCAATTTGGATTTGGGGGAATGTGTACTTTCTGAAGATATACAGTATGGTTTTCTGGGGTGAATATATTTTTTCTATCTTTGCTTTCCCAAAACGATGTGAATGTGTCAATTTTGCAGTACCTGAAATGACAGACCACATGGGGGGTCTTTATTTTGGGGCCTCTATATGTCACATGCTTAGGTACACCTATACATATTAGGCATAAAACTGTTCAGAGGACCCCAGACTTTCATATTTGAGGTGATTTGTCTTGATACCTAACAGTATATGGCAAATACAATGCTGCAGGTTGGAAATTTTGAGGTGATTTTTGGAAATGTCACCAAAATCACCAAATTTAGGAAAGGGTTGTGGCTTGGTGCTTTGCAGTAGAAAGACATCCATACCCAATTTGGATGCGAGGGAATGTGTAGGGTTTTCTGTAAAATTACTTTTTTCTACCTTTGCCCAACCAAAACTATGTACATGTGTTGATTTTGCAGTATCTGGAATTATAGAAACAATGGTTCAAATGGGGTGTCTACATTTTGGGGTCCATATATACCACATGTTTAGGTAAACCTATAAATTTTAGGCATCAAACTGTTATGAGGACCCCAGGCTTTCATGTTTGTCTTAATTCCTAAAAGTATATGGCAAATACGATGCTGCAGGTTGGAAATTTTTAAGGTGTTTTTTGGAAATGTCACCAAAATCCCCAAATTTAGAAATGGTTTGTGCTTTGGAGTAGAAAGACATACATACCCAATTTGGATTCGGGGGGAATGTGTACTTTTTGAAAATAGGTGGTTTTCTGTGGTGAACATACTTTTTTCTACCTTTGCCCCCCCCCCCCAAAATTATGTGTTGATATTGCAGTATCTGGAATTACAGAACTGATAGCTCAAATGGGGTGTCTACATTTTGGGGGCCCTATATGCCACATGCTTAGGTAAACCTATACATATTGGGCATCAAACTGTTCAGTGGACTCCTGGCAATTATATTTAGGGTGTTTTACATTGGTGCCTAATGATGTGTGGGAGATATGATGTTGTAGATTGGAAGCTTTGAGATCATTTTTCAAAAAATTTACCAATTTCTATAAAACATTATAACTTTAGGAAAGAATTGCAACTTGGTTGTTTGGAGTACATAGATATATTTACCCATTTTTGATTCTCTGTTCTTTCTAATAATGGGTAGTTTTCTAGGGTAAACCTATTGTTAGTGGAATGTTTGGCCTTGAAATAAGAAGTATGTTGTTTTGTGGAGCGGTGCTTTTTAAATTTGGTAGTGTTCGGCTTGTAGATTTTGATCTATACAAGTGAGAAATCTCCATAAAACTCTATATATTTGGTATTGCCACATTCAGGAGACATAGTCCTTTCCAAATTGTCAGTGTTCTTGTACATAAAATAAATTATGTTTCTGATCTATGTGATTGTTCTTTGTGAAACATGATTTATTTCATTTTATTAGACACTTAGAAGCCTATATTTTTTTTACACAAGTAGAATTACACCAAAATTCTTGCATATTTTCAAAGTTCAGGTTGTCCTGAAAAAAACCAATATGTTGTTTTCCTGGGTAAACGAAAAGACTCCCCCCAGGAAAGGCCCTTAAAGTGAAAGAGTGCAAAAAGTCTAAAAACTGCTTGGCAGTAGAGGTTTGCATTTAGGACCAAACAGCTGGCAGGGAATGGGTTAAAGGGGCACTAAACCCTGCTGCACTGCTCAAGCAAACTTTACTTTAATGTTGTTGGATTACAAATCCCAGAATTAGTCTAATATATTTCCAAGACTGAGGCATTCTGGGAGCTGTAGTCCAGCAACATCAGGGTTGTTTTCTTAAATCAATATCGCACAATAAAACTTACCCCAGCAAACCAGGGCCCAGGGCAGCATTAAAATGCAAAATAATCCTCCAATGAGACTCCCAGCTGATGTGTGTAAATCTGGCTCCATGTTCTTTGTTCCTGCAACTGGAATTGGAAACATTAACCCAGTTTCCCAGCACTAAACAAGTCTATCGTTTGTCCCCATATCTGATTCCAGTGTCATATATTGATAATAAAAATATGGCACAATAATCTCTGCATTTAAGATAAGTGCAAGATGTCAGGAACGCACTGGTTTTGAACCAGGGACCTGTTATTTTCCTACCACTGCTCCTCCTGCTTGAGCCACAGGAGACATTGTGGTGGTAGCCTTATCCTGACAAAGTGCCTTATATTTTACTGCTGACATGTCTGTCTTCATAAATCCACAACCTCCAGCTGCAGGCAATTGCTCATTAAAGGGTTATTTAAACCTGCTTCCCAGTCTACATCTTGCTGGATTATTGGCCTTCCTGCCTACTCCATGTCTTGTGTCGTGATAATGTAGTTCCTATTACTGCTCCTGTCCTGTTCCTCATCTGGTAACCTTGTTCCTTTTCATGTCCTGCTACTGTCCTGTTCCTGTACTCCCTTGTATTGATCTCCTGTTTTTGACCTCAGCTTGTTTTCTGACACTGCAAGAACTCCTGTCCCCACCTTTGGCCTGTTCCTGATATGCTCTGTCTGCCACCTGCCCTTGACCCTTGGCCTGAACTTGGACTTGTATTTTGATGTCTTGTTTGTTCTCATCTGCAGAGGTCTGTGCACATTATTCTATATTAAACAAAAGTTATACAGTACATGGGACCTGTCAGTTAATCCTTATACAAGATGACTAACATTCTCATTGGTCTATTCTCTCGCATCTGTAATTAAGGTTTTGGTCAGTATAATTCTTATTGGTCAATTGGCTTCCACGTGTAATTAGGTTTTTCCTCAATTTCTATAGAGATGCACTGGAACACCTTTGTACTTGGGTTTAGTGTCCCTTTAAAAGTGCACAAGAGAACAAGAGAAGGGGAGAAGCAGAATGGAGGGTGGGAATTTTAATAAGATAAGAAAGGTTAGCAACATTGTTTGAACAAAGAGGGTCCATAACATGGGTGATGGCAGATATAGGTAAATTGTAGGGACCTGGATTAGGAGAGATAGCGCCTGCAGCAAGTAATAGTAAAAGAGAGAGTGAGTGAGGTGGGAGAAATATTTGAACTTCCTATGCCCATGTGAAGTAGTAGTTGAAGGAAGAAGATGCCTTTGGAAGCACCAAGATGAATGACATTAACAGGACTAGTAACATTCTACCAGTATATCTTTAATTAGGTCCTAGTTTCCTGAACACAAAGCCTGCCAGATCTTCTGCTGTGACTCCCTTATTGCTCCTCTTGTTAAATTCCTTTTCAGATCACTTTCCCAAATGGTGTATTAGGATATTGGGAGATCAGCCTGGGCCACTCATGGACACGGGGCATTATTGAGGTTTTTTTTTCAAGAGCATTAAAAATTCAAGTTTTTTTAGCCTCAATGAAACTGAATGGAACAATGTTATTCTTGCTGACATGATATATAAATGCAGCTTTGTTTATTTCTTCATCAAACCTAAAATCACAAGTTTTCAGAATAGAACAGAGCTCCCCCAGGTACCTGCGCTTAAATTCAGGATACAATGCAAAGTCTTTCTCTCTGTTCTCTATAAAATGAGGGTTGGATTATCCGGGCCCCGTACTCCTGACACTGATACTGACTGATGCTGCTACATTTGAACTTGTAGCTTATGTAAATATTTGATGAGAACAATTCCAGGACGCATGGCACCATGTTATTTGAAATTGTCTATCTGTATAATGCTCTTGTGGATGAGAACATGTGGCCCTAAAGTTCAGAGCATAAATGTTGCTTGTCAACTGGAAATGATAAAATCAATTAAGGAATATGAATATTTTCAGGAAGGAGACATCGTGATTGGTGGAATATTGACCATAAACACCCATGTCAGATTGTTTGACCACCAAGGCAACAGTTTTCACAGTCTATATTGTATGGAGTAAGTCATATCCTTCACCTGTAGGAAACACTCTGACCATGATGTACAAAAAATAACAAATAAGAACTATTTAGGGGAGCAGAAGGTGCATATACATTAGGATATACAGTAATACTGCAGTTTTTGTTGATCCACAATTTCAAATGATCAATTACCCACTGTTAGTGTAATTTAATAGCCTTTATATTTATGTATTTATATATTTCCATGAATACATTTCACTGATCTAACAGAATATATGCTGTGTCTTTCAGCTTTCATTTGTATTTTGACTGACAAAGGGGCCCTGGTGCTCTGAAAGCTTACACTCTATTTTAATTGTTAGTCAATACAGGTATCACTTCTACACTACTATTTGGTTAGAAAATGTCAAGTTCCTGCCTTGCTGAAAGCTGAAATTGTTCTCTTGCAGAGGCAGAAGAAATGATACTGCACATGTTCAAATTTTCAATTTTTTTCATATAAGGTTTCTCTTCTATAAAAATGATGGTAAGCTAGAGGGCTTTCCATCTGAAATCTCTAAATGTGAACCACAAACTACTGATGGTCTGTGGGTAGTAGAATAGAAGCTTATAGACATAGGGATAAGAACATTGGAACATAGAAAAGACTGGAAATGCCAAGGTAACACCTTTGCAAATAAAGTAGAATAGTGCAAATGTAACCTTGTTATATTTGTATTGGATAAGAAAAATATAATATTTACTAAATGTGAGCTGTTTGTTATATGGGGAATGTAACATGTATTGCCACTTTTCCTACAGTTCTTATCTCCAATCTGCCTTCCACTCTCCATATCTTCCACAATCTGCCTTCCACTCTCCCTTCCATTTCATTAGTTAATAGATAAAAGCAACAACAATGACTTCTAGGGAACGCAATGGAGTTTAGACATAGAGAAACACACAAAAGCTAGAACTTAACTAATCGTGATTGTTATGATTAATTCCCCAGAGCCATGCCTGCATTTTACCGACAATTTGTAGATTTTCGTTATTTTATTGAACAAACAAACAATGATTCCGTCTTGTTCCCCAACCTGACTCTTGGATATCATATATATGATTCTTGTGGGAATGCACAGCAGGCCGTGAAGAGTGTATTACAGATATTATCTGGTACCAGGGAGCCGGTTCCCAATTACTCCTGTGTGGGAAAGAGAAACATTGCTGGATTTATTGGGGATCTCACCTCAGAGACAACTATACCCATAGCCCAGATACTGACTCTGTATGGCTACGCACAGGTGAGAACATACATTGCTTCACACAGTCATTTACTGATATTTTGTTCAAAACATTTGCAGGTATTGCCAGCTCTAAGCTTTGGTCAACTGTCCTTAGAATTTTTAAGAATATTATTAATTAAAAAGGTACTTTTCTATGGGACAGGAGGGGAACATATTTTCTTACAAACAGCAGATCTAACTTGGTTAATGTGTCTTCATGGATGTAAGCTAAATAGGAATTGCTCCTGGAGAATGATTTGCTTATTTGGTGACAACCCCATAGACTTTGAAGTTTGGATTTCTTTTGGGATTCAGCTGTATTTTTCATGAGAGATTTGAGATTCCACTGAATTTCAATATAGTTATTGGTGCATGCCATATGTAAAAGTGAAGAGAATGAAACCCAGTTACTATTACCAATCAAAGAGGCTTTACAACAAGTTTTTGTTATTGAGGGGCTTCAATAATCGAGACATTGGCTGGATTAATGGCCAAGTAAGAAAACGTTAGAGGGTTTGTAAATATGCTAAATGGAACCTTTTTTTATACAGCTTCTTAGAATGATTCTAGTTTGGACCTGGTAATAATTTATAACACACAACTCATTTCTAGCATTTGCTTGACAAAGATTTAGTTAACAGACATCATAACATGGTCTTTATGTTGCAGAGACAATTCTACTAAAAATCTATATTTTAGTGGGGCTCATTTATAAACTTTGCGCAGCACAGAATGGTTTGCACAGTGAAAAGATTTGGCCTGTTATAGTTATAAAGCTGGATAATGGTGACATTTTCTTTGTACTGTGAATATCCGTAAGATCTTATTAAATATGGCATAATCGCATAATTGTGAATATTTATGTGAAAACTCTGTGTTTGAGTTATGTCACCAGTTTGGTGGCAGAGAAAATATTCACAAAAATGTTTTTCTCAATTTGCAAATTTCAGTTACTGTCAGCGCTTTTTCACACACAATGACCTCACATAGTGGCCTTGCGCAAACACCTGTCTAATTTGTGAGCCATTTGCTATAATTTGTGAGCCATTTGCTATTATTTGTGTGCAGTGTGAATTGGCAAGAAACGGAAAGATGGGCACAGCGGTGCAATATTTATGTGTTCAGGAAAAAACATGGGCAATACAAACATTTGCAAATAAATATGCGCTTGTCAAACTTTATAAATACCCTCCGGTGTCTTTTGCAAACTTTGCCACTATAAGGGCATCTCTGCAACATATTAACTAAAAACAACATATTAACTAAGAAGGGTTAACACATAAGGGAAATGGAATGTATTTAAAATGCTGCTTAATAAATATACGTCAGTATATTCCCCTTTTTAAGCAAGGAACGTCCAGTGCTTTTAACAAATCATGTTTTTCTCTTTTGTTTAAATAAAAATGTGCATTTAAGGCATTCATACCAGGAAAGCAGAAACATTTAAGTAGAAGCTTAAAAGAAAGCAACTAAAACAACTCACCACTATAAAATGATTTTTCATAAAACTTTCTTTATTTTCTTCTTTATTTTTTTCCTGTTTACTGTACTATAAAATCAGAGAGTCTGGGGTCCCACAAAAACTTATTTTGGTGCTCTGTTAGGTATAATAAATGACAAACAAAAATAAAGGGTAGAAATACTTTACGATTTTATAAATGATATTAGATGAGTGTAAAATTTATTCTTCAAATGTCAATGGCTTAAGTGAGCCAAAAGAAAGTCTCAAATCTTAGGCGAATGCAATAAAAAAGGAGTTAAAATAGTGCTCCTTCAAGAGACCCATTTTAAGGAAAACAGAAATCCTAATATATCATCATCACTATATAAATATATTTACACTATTATTAATAAAGACAAAAAATCTACAGGAGTCGATTCTACTTCATAAATATTTGCCATTTTCATTTATTGACTCCGTAAGAGATTCTGAAGGTAGATACAAAGCGATTAAAGGCAAGTTAGTCAATATATTGGTCACAATACAGTAGCTAATTTATATGCCCCAAACAAGGGACAATATACCTTCAATTATTTTCTTAAAGATCTGGAAGCCTCTCCTTCAATATTTCAACTCCTTAGGAATCAAAAGTAATTTCCTCAAACACACCCAAGAGGTGCACATTACTATTATCCTAAAACCTGATAAGGATCCCCATGAATATGGCAATTATAGACCAATCTCACTCATTAATAAAGACTCCGAAATATATGCAAAATGAATATCTAATACATTAATATTTTTTACCCCCCAAAAAATCCACCTAGAACAGACAGGTTTTGTGCCTAACAGAGAAGAAAAAGACACCACCACTAAGGTTATTTCTTTAATTCATTAATTCATGATGTAAAGAAAACGGGTATTTCAGTAATGATACTAACAACTAACACAGAAAAAGCCTTTGACAGGGTGTCTTGGAGCTTCCTAAAATATACATTAAAATGGGTTTGAATTAAAAGAACAACAATAAATAGAATCATGGCCCTCTATGACTCCCCCACTATGAAAGTGAGAGTCATGGCATATTGTTCCCCCAAATTAAAATACATAATGGCACCCACCAAGGATGCCCCCTGTCACCAATCCTTTTTGTCATGATAATGGGAACATTACTGAATACCATAAGAAACAACCTGGATAGAACAGGCCTTATAGTTAATAACAGAGAACATAAAGCAGCTGCATTCTCTGACCACCTGCTACTATTTTTCACATTTTGTATATTCATTGAATAATCCCATTTATTACACAGGTCTGAATATGTTGGCAGTCAAAAAAAAAATCTAATAAGAGGAACCCAGTGAACAGTTATGTTTTTAGACACAGGGCTTACGTTAAATACATGTCTGTAATGCCCATTTACAGTGCAACTGGGAAACTTTGAAAACTGCATGTTAAACACCAAGCCTCTCAGCATTTTCAACTGTAATATTCCATTTTAACTCAATTCCAATCTTTTTTCCTTTTCTCAGATCAGTTATGGTGCTTCGGACCCATTTCTAAGTGACAGATTCACCTTCCCATACTTCTTTAGGACAGTGCAAAGTGACCACCATTATTTCTCTCTTCTAACAGAGCTATTGAAGTATTTTGCTTGGACCTGGGTTGGCGTTATTAGAATAGATGATGAAAATGGAGACAGAGAATTTCAGCTTCTGACTAAATATTTCTCGGACAATGGAATATGTATTGAGTTCTCATCAAAGTTAAATACTAAGATAGACATATCCACAGATGTGCCCTATGTTGTTAAGCATAAGGAGATGCTCAAAAAATCTACCACCAGTGTAATTGTACTTTGTGGAACTGTTTCTACTGCAATAGCTGAAGAATTCAGAATGTTAAGTGATGTTCTCAGAAAGAAGATGTTAATCCTTCCTACTAATTGGGCAACCAATCACATGATGTATTATGCCATACACGTTTTTAATGGGAGTTTAGGATTAATACAGAAATCATGGTATGATCTAAATAGCCCCAAAGTGAAGGATTTCCTAGCGAGTATCCATCCTTCCAAATTCCCAAAAGATGTGTTGCTTGAAGATATTTGGAGGCTGAATTATTTTTGCTACTCAGCTAATGCAAATCTTTATGCTAATAGGGATAACTGCACAGAAGAAGAACGTTTTAAAGACTTTTGGAATTTTAACAATATGTTACACTCCCCCCGGGCGTACCTTGCAGTCAGTCTGCTCTCTCATGCAATTTACAAGATGTTTCTCAGTAAGCCAAGTCCCAAACACGACAAAACTTTGCATAATTACAAGTATCAGGTAAATAACATGAGATGAAGACAAAATAATGCTACTGCATCCACTGTTCCTCCATATATGAATGGTTCAAAGAAGCAGAGCAGTAGAAAACAGGGGTCCATATCTTTCGGGAACAGTTGCAGGTTTCATCATAAATATCAGATAGATGTGGTGGAGTTAGGACATATTATGTTAAAATGTTTTTGGGGACTTGCCTGATGATGAGGCAGCTGCAACTGCCAAACATATTTGATTTTGAATGGCAACAGATATGATACTATAGTATATATCTGGGTCCCCAGTCCTGTGTGCCTCTGTGTTACCTGCACTCCATGCCCTCCTTGATTACCAAGTGTCCAACAATGGCAAGCATGATGGGCAATGGGCAAAACAACATAATATGTTAAATAATTAATCAATTCTCTATCCATAGAGGTCTGACGATTTATTTCTGAATCAGGGAATTTTAACCTATGGTTCAGGACTCAAGATACATCACACAGTTATATATTTAATTTAATAAACAGCTCTATAGAGCATCTGGTAGAGGAAATCAAGTGGCCAGACATGGTGGCCCAGATTCCTGACTGTGTTACTCTGCCTGTTAACATAAGATATAGGGGAGAAGGTCCTCATGGTTAGTGCTGATGGTGCCATTTTGGAGAGGGATGGGGTTTGTTAGATGTCTCTGAAGGAGACTGATGTTGTATATGGCGGTTTGTTTTTCCTTTCAGAAGACCTCAATTCCTTATTTAGGGTTGGACACCCTGACCTTCCCAAATACATGTATTTTCTTAAGATATAAAAAAAAGTAAATGAAACAAGGTACAACTAGTAGTATCTGTGTTATTATTTATATTATATGAATAATGTAGGAACAAAGCTTTAGTATTAAGAAGATCTCAATCTGTGTCCTTAATAGTTACATCAGTACCTGAAAGCGCTTAGATATAATGTCCACGGAAGCTCTCCTTATACTTTTGATGAACATGGAGCATTTAAAAGCAAATACTGGATATATAACTATATCATTAAAGAAAAAGTAAAAGTGCAACATATTGAATTTAACCCACTGGCTTCATCAAAACAGAAACATTCTGCCTTGGGCATAAAATGGAAAACAGACCAGGTGAGTCTTTTCCATTAAAGGGTCTCAATTCTATACTATGGGGGTGGCAGTATTGTTCATTTAACATATCTCTTTAAGGGTAGGGTATAAATCTTGTACTGTTACTTTTGGATGTGAGAGTTTATTTCTGCCAATATTTAAAAAAAATTACATTTTCCCCTAGGAGACTAAAGACCTGATTTATGATTGTGAAGTGTGCAAAGCACAAAACCCCGCCATCTGCACCCCTCTTCACACTGCCTTCCTCTGTCTATAAAATGAATTGCCTCAGGTCTCTACTCAGGTCTCTACCTTGGAACTTCTGCCCCAGGTCATCATTTCTAACCCCTTACAATTTTCTCTGAGGGGATAGACAAGCAGAATGTTTATACATGTCTGCACAGTGACACATTGGGGATCAACACATATTTATTCCCAATTGGTTGCATTGCCTATGTTTTTTCCTGAACACTGAAATTTTTCACTGCTGTGCCCGTCTTTCTGTTTTTTGTGAATTTGCATTGCACATAAATATTTGCAAATGGCTCGTAAATGAGACAGGTGTTTGCATATTACATACCGTATATACTCGAGTATAAGCCGACCCGAATATAAGCCGAGGTACCTAATTTTACTTACGAAAACTGGGAAAACTTATTGACTCGAGTATAAGCCTAGACACAACTACAGCCCTGTCTCCCAGCAGCGCACATTCTGCCAAAGTGACCCCCCCAGCGATCAACAAAGTGACCCCCCACTTCTTTGCAAAGTTGATGGTGACAGAGAATTGCCAAACGGATTACTGTGTGCATTGTCCCACTGTCCCACTACCATGTGCAGAGGGTGCTGTTTAATATTGCCATCACTGTTAATCTTTCGTATAACCAACAGAGGGCGCTGTGTGGTATTGCCATCACTGTTAATCCTTCATATAACCAACAGAGGGCGCACTGTTATTCTTTCCTATAACCAACAGAGGGCATTGTGGGATATTGCAGTCTCTCCCCAAGTGAACTGTTGGTATAGGAATGATTAAAAGTGACTGCAATCTCAGCTACTGCCCGCTGACCCGAGTATAAGCCGAGGTAGACTTTTTCAGCACATTTTGGATGCTGAAAAACTCGGCTTATACTCGAGTATATACGGTACACTGAACTTATCCAGCTTTATAAATATACCATAAGCATGCACAGGGCATATATTTTGTTTATGTATTTATTATGTATAAACTCAGAAACTCAACTAACTTGAGTTACATGTAATGAGTTTAAAAAAACTATTGCTCTGGTTTATTTGGGTTTTTCTAAAAATGGACAGAGATGACAATAGTCTAGGTACTAATAAGAACAACAGTAACACTCTTTGTTATTTCCATGTAGAATTTAGATAAGGAAATTAGTATAGAGGACCCCCAGTTTAGGGTGGCCATACTAGCATCTGCTTTCCAGGGGCTGTTTTGGGTGATACATTTATAGACCTTGCACATGTTTCATCTGTAGAAACCAGACAATGAAGTATATTTGACCTTCTCATGATGTTGTTGAAGCTGAGAAGAGGACTATAAAGGTACACTATGTATAAAGGAGTTAACCCATTTTATCACAGTATTGCATCTTATCCACTATTAACAAATTCTTTTGAGAAGAGGGAAGATGAGAGAAGAAGATGAATAATTCTAGCAGCAAAATTTAATGCAACTGAAGATGGGAGAGATGGGAGTTTGGGAACACCAGTTAATCAGATCAGAGTTTGCATCCAGGGAAAGAACTAGGGGTAGGCAGAAGAGGTAACTGCCTAGGGAGCAATGATAGGGGGCAATGGGCAGCTACCTCTAAAATTGTCTTCTGCCTACCCCTACAATTTTCACACTTCTCAGTCTTACTCCCCTTCCTTCCCTCTGTCACCCACCTATCCGTCATTCTCCCCTTTCTCCTGTCACCCTCACCTCTCTCATTTCCCTGTGTCGAACTCCCCCTCCTTCGTAGTTTAGAGTGCATGCGTGGGGGCGCGAGGGGGTTGCCGGCCAGGTTCCCTCGGGTGTCCATCTTGCCTGGCATGGCCCTGCATGCATCTTAGCTTAGACAGATTTTGGCAATATTGCATAGTAACAAGAGTGTTCTTAATATCATAAGAGGAAGGAATAAAACCATGTCCAGTTTATAGGGTTAATAAGCATTCCATCAGTCTTAGGTGCTAAATTCAGATAGAAGTACAGTATATTTAACATAAATATAATCATTTCCATAATGTAATGAATTATATATATTCAGATGTGAATCAATAATTCAAAAAGAACTAAGAGTTTCTGTTCTTTTTAGATCCCTAGAGCTCAGTGTTCAGAAAACTGTATCCCGGGATTCAGAAAGGCCCCGATGCAAATTCCCCATGTCTGCTGCTATGATTGTGTCCAGTGTCCAGTTGGAGAAATGTCTAACACAACTGGTAAATAGAATAAAAGAATTAGGTTCAATGCTTCAGTCCGCATCCTCCATCACTTTTTTGCCTTCCCCATTTCCTTTATGGTTCTCACACACCACCACACAATGAAAAACGATTGTTTTTGTAAACACTCAGCCTTTTGCTGTAAAAGAAGACTTTCACCAAAGTGCTATTTGAGTTATACATTTTCTCTGTGAGTAACAGGAACACCAAAAAGAGCACTACTTATAAATCTATACAGTTTCATGGCAAGGGGCGATCCTGGCCCTCCGCCGCCTGAGGCAGCAGCAATTGCTGCTGCCCCCCCTCCCCCATGCAATTACCTTTATGCACCAGATGGGGTCCAGGGAGGTCCACGAGGGCAGCAGAGAGGGCCAGTAACTGTGCTCTCTGTGCTAGAAGAGCCAAATTTCCTCTTTGAAAAACAGAAATTTGGCTCTTAAATTACCAGGAGCGGCATTTTTGCTGCCCCTGGCACTTAGTGATGCGCTGCCACCTGAGACGACAGCCTCAACTTGCCTCATTGGTGAAGCACCCCTGTTCATGGCTACATGCACAGACTTCTTGTGTTTCTGAATTAGTGAAAATACTCCTTATTCCCTAGTAAATCAACGGCAACGTATCTTCTGCTTTGGCTTTCATGCTGAAAAACACATGTTCAGTCCAACTATCTAATTATACTTTGATTTGTAATTGAAGTGTGATTCTGCTTCTTTGCAGACAGTGAAAACTGCATCAGATGCCCAGATATGGAATGGCCCAATGAGAAGAGGAACCAGTGTATTGCTAAAACATTAGAATTTCTCTCTTACACTAATGATGTGATTTCTATGTTATTTTCATCCTTCTCAGTTCTATTTTTCCTTTTAACCCTGCTTATATTGGGGGTCTTTATTGAGCACTGTGATACCCCCATAGTGAAAGCCAACAACAGGAGCCTGAGCTTCCTCCTCCTTGTCTCCATCAAGCTGAGCTTCCTCAGTGTGTTTCTGTTCCTCGGTCGCCCTGTGGATATAACCTGCATGCTGCGTAACTTCACTTTTGGAATCACCTTCTCCATAGCTGTCTCTTCTCTCCTGGCCAAGACTATCATGGTTTGTGTTGCTTTCAAAGCCACCAAGCCAGGGAGCTCATGGAGAAAATGGGTGGGAGTCAAACTGTCCAATTCTGTCGTCTTGTTCTGCTCATCCATTCAAATAATAATCTGCATGACTTGGTTGTCCATTTCTCCTCCCTTTCAGGAACTGGACCTTCACACTTACCCTGGAACCATCATCATTCAGTGCAATGAGGGCTCAGCTATTGGCTTTTACTCAGTTATTGGGTATATGGGGCTTCTGGCAGCTGTTAGTTTTGTTTTAGCATTTTTAGCTCGGACATTACCGGACAGTTTTAATGAGGCCAAGTACATCACTTTCAGCATGTTGCTCTTCTGCAGTGTTTGGATCACAATGATCCCGGCCTATCTGAGCACCAAAGGCAAAAACACTGTGTGTGTGGAGATATTTGCCATACTCACCTCAAGTGCTGGACTTTTAGCCTCTATATTTCTGCCCAAATGTTATGTCATTTTATTTAAACCTGAAATTAACAAAAAATCCCTCTTACTTATTATCAAATTCTAATAATCTTAAAAACTCCAATATGTACTTTTAAAATAACAAATCTTAAACATCATTGTGTAAAAACATGAAAAAAGCAACAAATTCACATTATACCCATCATTTTCAATTTTTCAATTAGCCAAATCTCAAAAAAGTTGTGAAAACTTGACTTTCACAATAAATTGCCAGCTTTTAAAAGGTGAGCCTTTATATTTAAGTTTTTTTTTAGATTAATAAATTTAAAACTTTTCAGTATCAGAAACTCAAATTCATTATTTTTGCAGCAAAAAACTTGAATCCAAGTAAAAACTCAAATTCAGTTGGTAATAACTATTCCCCTTTGTGTGGGGTTGCATAGTCAATACCTTATGTGTAGTATAAAATGGTTTGTTTGATTAGGCGGTTCACCATTAAAGGGGACACGTCACCAAAAAAAATTATTCAAAATCCTATTTTATCACATTAGTCAAGCAAAATTAACTTTAATTACACTATATAAATTATTTGAATCTTGTTTCCTTCAGTCTGGGAATTCAAAATTATAACAAGCAGAAAGCAGCCATTTTGTGGACACTGTTTTTAAGGAAAGCCTTCCATCAGCACAGAATCTTGTTTGTGCACCAGAATGGGGGACCCAATGTCAATAACCATGCACTGGCTACACAATTAAATGGTGAAAATAATGGGGGAATGTGAGGAGAGCAGTGACATGTAGGAAGTGCTGAATGGAAAGTGAAAGGAATTGTCTGCCCAGGGCATAGAGGAGGGGCAGACAATATTTGATTGACAGCTGAGATGTTTACATGAGCTTACAATAGCTATGAATGCTTTAATAAAAAATAGAAATTGGATTTCATGTTTAATTTGAAAAGGACTTTTATTATACACATTTTTGTGTCTAGGTGACAGTTCCACTTTAAGTTAACATTTAGGGGCAGATTTATCAAGGGTCAAATTTAGAGATCATGGGAGTTTGTAAAAGTTTAGATAAACTCCCATGAACTTGAAATTCGAGTTAAAAAAAGGCAGAAATATATTTTTTTAAATTTGGGTGAATAGGATCTACTTTAAAATTTGAATCAAATTCTATTTGTGTTTTAAAATTCCATTCAAGTTTTTTCCTCTGAAAAAACTTGAATGTCAGGAGTACACCAAACCATTCCAAATTAATCCCAGGCTAAAACAGCAATTTGGCAGGTTTAAAGTGGCAAATAGTCAAATTTGAATTCTTAAAGTGCCAGTACATGATACATTTAAAAAATTTTAATTAAATTTTTTATAAAACTCAATCAAATTTTGTCTATTCCCTAGTCGAATTTCATTAAAAAAAACCTTGAAAATTCAAATTTGAAAATTCTAAATTTGAGCTCGAAATTTAAATTTGCAATTCAACCCTTGATACATCCACCCTTAGTATATTATAGAAAGCTATATTGTGAATGCTGTGTAGTTACTGTGATTAAATTACCATTGTGTCATGCAACTGAAAGAGACAGGATTTACTTGTGAGAGTCGCATGAATGGAACTGTGAAGTTTGTAAACCGAGGTAAAAATAAAAACCAAAGCAACATGGGATACGCAGTCCAGTGCAGCGAGGAGTCCACAGATCTATAAATTGGGGAGATGAAACTGCTCACCAGGTGATTGACTAAACATAAGAGGGCAACATCTCACCTGTCTTTTTACACCCAAAAATCAAGGGACACACCTTTGAAGATAACAATATTCACATTTTGGACAGAGAAGACCATTGGTCTGATTGAAGCATAAAACAATCCATTCATGTTAAAGTAAAGAAACCATCCTTAAACAGAGGAGGGGGGCTTCAACACCACCTGTCTGCTATATACAATGTCATTCTAACATCTTTACTTTTGCTTTACTTTACTTCGTTAACCCCCAAACATGTGACTCTCACAAGTATCACCTGCCTCTGATTTGCATGACACCTTGGTAATTCTATCACAGTAACTACACAGTTACAGATTTCTCATGCCGGTCAATTGAACTGAAGAAGCTGCTCCAAAGAGTAGTGAAATGTCTTCAATGATTACTCAGCAAGTTCAGTTGCTCTAGATTAAATTCTACTAGATTAGGAGTGACCATACCTTAGTGATGATGTCCCATTATGATATATACCCACTGTATATATATCCATACTATCACTGTTAGCATTCTGTTCCATGGAAACTATTACTTAATTATTATATTGATTTATAAGATAATTGATATTATCATATTTGTAAAACAGCTATTTCTAATGTAGCTTTAACAGAATAAATATCTGAATGAAAATAATAATACTGAAGGGTCATTTAGTTTAGTTATATGTTTGTTGTCATTGTCTTGAGTTCTACTGATCACCAGCTAAAGGTCTACTGGTAAATCCCAATCTACCTTTTGGACACCCGTGTACTAGATATACCCTGCACTTTTTATCCTTTTTGTGCTTGATGTGTGTTTTGCCCCTAATGAAGACCACCACAGTGGTCGAAGCGCATAGGGCGATTTGCCAATATATACACGTGTTTGATATCATTTTTTTTTTTTTATATCTACTAGGAGCCTCCATAGGATTGCCACCTTGGCATTTATTCCTTTGGCTGTGCACTTTCTAAATTATAGTCTTACTAAATATACCATGACTGGGATGAATGAAAACCTTCATAGACAACATAACAACCAATAAGAAAGAAAGGGTAAAGCATACAACACAAGTTAACAAGCACTTAGAATAGCCATGCTTTCAAATATAATACAGAATTAGTTACATGAAAATAATCTAAATAAACTATAAAGCTCAATAAATAGACATAAGAGTAAGGGGCAATTTATAAAAATTCAAGTTTGCATTTTTTTCCCCACAATTCGAGAAAAATCATGGTGAAAACCCACAAAATCCAATATACTCTAGAGTATTCTTTAGAACTTTGAATAGTCAGTATTTCTTAGATTTATTATTGTGTTTTTAAGAAAAAAAAAACTCATGAAAAAATCACACGAAAAGCTCTGCAAGTAAAGTTTGGTGGGATATAACACAAGTCAATGGAAATTATCTCAAAGAACTTTATTTATTTTAAAAGTTTGGAAAACAATTGCATTTTTGAGCCTCATTGAAAAAAACAGAACAATGTTATTCTTGCTGGCATGCAACTTTTTACTGTAAAAAAAAAATCATATGAGAATATTCTATTGTTTTTTTTAAAATAAGATAGTGTTTCCTTGACCTCAAAAATTAGCAAATAGGCCTCCATTCTACACATACTGTACACCTAGATGCTGGATCCCATTATACTGACTGATGCTTCTTCCTTTTTAACTTATAAATAAAAAGAGGGGGAGCAGCACATGTGGCAACAGAAATTGGGAACTTGTATATGTTGTAAATATATCCAAGTATCCGTATAGTGTATGAGAAATGTAGAGTCTGCAATTTACCACGTCAGGTAAAAGGATGCAGCTGTGAAAGGAAAATGAAATCCAAAGGTTCTGCAGTTCACTCCCTTTGCCGGTAAAAGATCTGTTCTCCCTCAGATCGACCACAATGTAAAAAACTTTTCCTTCATACGAAGATATACCAGCGCTAAAAGCTTAGGGATAGACACCAAAAGAAACAAAAATAAAATATAGTGTAGTATTTTCAAATAAGATTTGCACCCCTTTGTGCAACTGCTATATAGTGTGGTTTGACGTCTTCCACGAAGGGATTCAAGTGCTCTTTATCCGTGACTTTTTAATAATATACGTGGCCACCTCCTGCGTAAGGTAATGGGTACTTACAAACGTTTAGTTTTGCCACTAGCATATAGTATGATTCTTTGTCCCAATCCTGGTTAACTTTAGGTTTCTAAAAAGATATGCTAAAATCGTATAAAAACTTCTTTAATATAATAAAAAGATAAAAATACAGGTTGCACTCACATATGTGTGCTTAGAATAAGCATAAATACAGTTCGTCTTGGGGTTCTCCAGTCCTGCGTTCCACTCTGGATGTTTTATTGGCTGGCGTTGTTGGTAGGACACGCGCTCCTGGTCTCCCTCTGATGACGTCACTGTTCAGCTGACGCGTTTCGTCTGTGCGACTTTCTCAAGGCTTCCAATTTCCAACCTGTAGAGGGGTCCGAATTGTGGGCTGCAGGTCAGGGCAAAGGAAGGGAGCTTATCAACTGGATCGCTTGAGAAGCCCGATGGCAGCTGTGTGGCCTCAGGTACGGGGTTCCAAGGTTCCCAGAGATGAAACAATTTATTCAGATTATCCAGCCCAGAGACAGAAAATGATACAGAGATCTTTCAAAATGTGGCCACATGTTACAATTCGTTCCTTCTCGCTCTCCCTCTTCTTCTCCTCAACCACAACCAGCTCCATTGTTATACTGTTTCTATGTCATTGACCCAAATGGGGAATGGTTCTGATTGGCTGATCACAAGTTAAACAGGAAAACCAGCTAATTTCTTTAGATGTTCCTTTTACCAATAACAACTGTACAAACAGTTGCTCTTTGAAACCTATAAGACCCTCTCCAGATGTTCTCTCAGTTTGTGTCACCCACCTATTTACATATCAGTTAGGAAACAAAGCATCCTATGTTATTTCGCATTTATTACACTACAGGATATCCACTACCTAACTGGAGGTTAACTACCATCCTTTGAAGTCGGCAGGAACTAAGAAATGTGTATTCATATATAAATATGTCTCCATATATTACTACACTCCCCAACTTGGATCAGTTCTACTCAGAATTGATCTACAACATATACAAACATTTTCAAATCAATGAATAAGATGATGCCATTGTGTTACCAGGAATGCTAAACCAAGGCTCTTAAATATTTCGAAAAAATGCTGCTAGAACTGGTTACATATCACTTCTCCAGCACTTTATGTTCCCTCATTTAGGATGAATAAAGCTTTGTTGTTACAAACCATTGGCTTGTAAGTAAGCACTTTGGACATTTGGTGGAGGTGTTTCCTGGATACCCAACACAAATATATATATATATATATATATATATATATATTTCCAAAATGAACCAGCAACACAGGTTTTTTTCAATAGAAAAGTGTATTTAGTATGTTAGTAAAGCATGTTCCAGCCGGAACATGCTTTACTAACATACTAAATACACTTTTCTATTGAAAAAAACCTGTGTTGCTGGTTCATTTTGGAAATATATGAAAACTTTAACCGTGCAACTGGGTGTAGTCGAGAAGCGGAGTGCCACCCATCTTATCAATATATATATATATATATATATATAGCAAAAGTTTCCAGACCAGCACTCCCTTTTGGTGAAAATCAACAATCTTTTATTGTGACATGGTATCTTATTCCAACGTTTCGATCCCAATAGGGATCTTTTTCAAGGAAGATTTAATTTTTGTTGTGACCCTCTCAAAGGTGTAAACCCCTGCCAAGCACTAGGTGGTGCCAATATAATTGGATATACTACACCATATTAGTTCCCAATTTCTGTTGCCACAGGCGCTGATCCCCCTCTTTTTATTTGGATATTCTTTGAGCAGTGGAGAGACTGTAAAGGAGATTGCCAAGGAATAAGGACCTAACGGACTAACTTTTTCAATTTTATATATACTTTTTCAATTTAATTTTGGCATAATAAATCAGCAATTTTGGAGGCAAAGAAAGCGGCTGAGGCTAAAACCAACCCCAAAAGATTTTTAAGTATAATAATTGTAAAAAGATACGGGTTGGGAATGTTGCTCCTTGAAATAATGGTACCAATATGATTGTAACAGATACAGAAAAGGCAAATGTGCTAAATAAGTTCTTTTGTTCAGTGTATACAATAAAGGAGTCAAGAGTTCCCAGGCTCACTTCATAGCTGCACTGATGACTCAGCTCAATCTAGTCAGTGGTAGGATATGATTCATGAAGCTTTAATAAAAAAAAATAATGTAAACAAGGCTCCAGGGCCTGATGGCATACACCCCTGGGTTCTAAGAGAGCTTAGTTCAGTTTTAGACCAGCCCCTATTTCTGATTTTCTCAGATTCACTTTCATCTAGTATGGTGCCTATGGATTGGAGAAAAGCTGATGTCATTCCAATATTTAAAAAGGGATTACGATCTCAGTCTGGCAATTATAGGCCAGTAAGTTTGACATCTGTGGTGGGCAAATTATTTGAAGGCTTGTTAAGGGATCACATTCAAAATGTTGTCCTAGTGAATGTCATTATGAGCAACAATCAGCATGGCTTTATGAAGGATAGGTCATGTCAGACGAATTTGATTGCTTTTTATGATGAGGTAAGTAAGATTCTGGACAGTGGGGGGGGGCAGTAGACGTGATATTTTTGTATTTTGCCAAAGCGTTTGATACTGTGCCCCACAAAAGACTGCTTTCTAAACTAAGGTCTGTAAGGATTAATGAAGTCATTTGAACATGAATAGGAAACTGGCTACAGGATGGCTTTTTAGCAAGTGAGGGAATACAGGGTTATGGGAGATAGCTCATAGTACAAGTTGATCCAGGCACTGGTCCCATTGCCATTTTGGAGTCAGGAAGGATTTTTTTCCCCATCTGAGACAAATTGACAAATCAGGTGATTTTTTTGCCTTCCTCTGGATCAACTTGCAGTTAGGCAGATTAAAAAAAAGTTAAAAGGTTGAACTTGATGGGCGTTTGTCTTTATTCAACCTAATTTACCATGTTATTATGTACTGTATATGTGAATATTTTATGGGTACATTTCCATGAAACCCAAAAGTTCAGAGGATGAATTTTGCCTGCCAGATGGAAATGATAAAATCAGCACTGTGCAAGCTGGTGTAAGTCCTTTCAAAAGTAGATACTTCTGTATCATATCTCATGCTTGCATCCAAAGCAACAATTCCTACTGCCAGTGCCAAGGAACATCAATGGGTGCTACAGTAGCTCCTTCAATCAAAATGTGTTTGTTCACAGGATTGAATTTTTTTTTTATCACAACATAAATATATATATATATATATATATATATATATATCAATACTGCACAAAATGACAGCACTCCAAGGAAGTTCACAACGAGTCGATGTTGCTAAAGTGGAGGTCTTTATTGAAGATCCAACGTTTCGGTTCCTTACTGGAACCTTCGTCAGGGATAATAACACACAGTGCACAAACAAACAAACATTTAAAGGCCAGAAAATGGCGCCAAAGGGGCTGTCTTAGAGCGCCCATCAATCATCATTAACTGTACATTACAGAGTAACACAAAACCGCTTTAGTGCCGAAATGCGGAAATAAGTATGATATGTAAGGGTGATCCTGGTGCTTAACGTACGTGCAGCTAACCCCCAGACGGTGTTGGGCAACAGAGCGATATACAGTGAGAACCTGTCCGTCGTACAGTTTCAATGGGCCGGAAGTGAATCACTCCGTGGAACTACAGAGCAGAGAGACGCACGCTGCGTTGCTAGGCAACGCGCCTAGAGTCAGCGTATCTCAGCGCCTGCATGGGTAGCAACCGATAGAAACTCGCTGTCACTCCTGCCCTGTGCGGTGGAGTGAGCTAGGAACCCGGTACTAGGCGGGGACACAGGTGGACCACGCTACGGAGCCCAGTCGCTCCCGACCGGACCCCGTCATAGTCCACCCCATCACTGCCGTTATTGGCGACGGGTTGAGCGAGGGCACTATGCGTGCTGGCAGCACTTGCAGATACTCCTGCCATATGAGGTGGAGTGTGATATGAGCCCAGTCTCAGGTGGAGCTATAATGCAGGCCGGATCCTGCTGCATGACCCAGTCGCTTCCGACCGGGCCACACAACAGTCCGGCCATGCCCCCGCCGTCACAGACTACCGGCTATGTTCAATCGTGCTTTGCAATATTGCCCAGGATAGGTGCCAGTACACGTGTAGCGCAGCTATCTCGCTCCTGAGTCCACTACCCACAAACTGCACTAGGTAAAACACTGTAAGGAGAGTAATTGTAACCTATAGGGGATTAGTGATATGCACACACCAGTATAGCAATGCACAAGAAGTGTGCGGTAAGATACTCTTCCAATTGGCACAGATGTAAATAGGGTTAGGGTGTTACAACAACCTGTGTTGTTACAGTATCAAATCTAAAGGGCTTACACGCTACAACAATAGTATCGATAAAGAACCTTAAATGTTACAAAAAAATGGCATCTGGAGAAAGGATTATTAGTTGCAATATATACATGTGTCCGAGGTTTATAAAAAACAACCTAAAGGCAAAGTCTCATTAAGTCCACGGGGGGAGAGGGTGTCCAGTCTGTATATCCAGCGGGATTCTCTTCTCAGAAGTGCTTGGTCTCTATCCCCCCCTCTTGACAGGGGGGCTGTTGATCGATAGCCATACAGCGAAAGGTCGGAGGTGGATGTCCTGTTGTCAGGAAATGTTTAGCCACCGGTTGTGTGGCTTTATTGTCCTTGAAAGCTTTACTTATGGCCGATCTATGGTTAGCAATTCTTTCTCGTAGTGTGGTGCTTGTCTTGCCCACGTAGTACAGTCCACAAGGGCAAATTATGATATATACCACATATGTGGAAGTACAACTTAGTCTGTGTTTGATCTTATATCGTTTCCCTTGATGTGGATGAGGGAAATCTGCTCCCGTCAGCAAGCCTCTACATGTGACACAATCAGGACACTTATAGCATCCCAATTTTGTGTTTTTAGATAGCCAGTTTGTATCTTTCTTAGCCACTGTGGAGAAGTCCGTGCGTACTAACAGGTTTCTCAAACTTTTGTCCCTTCTGTAGCCCAACATGGGCCTGGGTACTTTGTGTAAGGAAAGAGAGTCATCCATGTTTAGCATAGGCCAATGTTTGTTGATACATTTGGATACTTGATAGGATGCAGACGAATATGTGGTAGTAAAAATAAGGGGAGCCGTCGTTTGTTGGGGCTTCTTTTTCCCAAGAAGGAGGTCACTTTGGGTGTGTTGTAATGCCCTGTTTAATTGTGTGTACAGGATCTTTTCAGAATATCCCCTCTCCACAAATCGAAGGAACATTTCCCGTAGTTGTACTTCAGCTGTTTCTTTCGTGCTATTGTTACGTATGGCCCTTAGGAACTGTGAATACGGAATGCCTCTGATCGTTGCTGGAGGGTGATTGCTGGCCGCATGTAGTATCGAGTTCCTGTCTGTGGGTTTCCTGTAGAGTCTGGTTTCAATCTTTCGGTCAACCAGGTAGATGTTTAGATCCAAAAAGTCAATACTGGCCCGATCATAATTGAGGGTTAATTTGATCGGTGTGTCCAAATCATTAAGCTGCTGGTGAAAGGCAAGCAATGCTGGCTCTGTATCAGTCCATATGAAGAAGAGATCGTCTATATAGCGAAAGTAGGTGAGAATAGAGTGTCCCACCAGAGGGTCTATGTGTGCAACTTCAAATTCCAGCATGAAGAGATTGGCATATGAAGGGGCAAGGGCACTGCCCATTGCGGTCCCAGCTGTTTGTAGATAGTAAGATTTCTCGAATCTAAAGAAATTCCTTGTAAGGGTAAGTTCCAGTAAATGGAGCAAAAATTCAATGGGTACTTCACCTGGTGGTGAGGATATTAGGGCCCTCTTACATGCTTGTATGCCTTGTCCATGGGGTATAACGGTGTAAAGACTTTTCACATCCATTGTAGCAAGAATACAATTGTCAGGCATATTATCTAGGTCCCTGAGTCTCCTTATCACGTGACTGGAATCCTGTGTGTAGGAAGGCATATGGTGTACCAGCGGTTGTAGGAAGTGGTCAACGAAGGTAGATATAGGTTGATATAGTGACCCCACTGCTGAGATTATGGGGCGACCAGGAGGAGAGGATAGCGACTTGTGTACTTTGGGGAGTGTGTAGATGATCGGTGTGCGGGGATAAGCAGTGGTTAGATATCCCTGTGTGTTTTGATCAATCCAGCCAGCGTTTCTGGCCAAGAGCAGGACTTCATCTATTTCCCTTTTAAATTTAGTTGTGGGGTCCCCCTGTAGCAGTTTATACGTACTTAGGTCCGCCAGTTGGCCCAATATTTCTTCCTTGTAGTAGGCATAATCTAATAAGACTATGGCCCCACCCTTGTCAGCAGGTCTTATAACTAGAGAGTCATCTGATTTCAGTGTCTGTATGGCCAATCGCTCGGTGGAGTTGAGGTTGTTGTGTGTAGTCAGGTTGGCTGTGTTGTTTTTAATTTCATTGTTAAGAATGGTACCGAAGGTTCTAATGGAGGCTGGAGTGTTGACAGGTTCAAAGGTGCTTTTGTTTTTAAACTTTGACGTCCTGGTGTCTACAGAGTCCTTAAAATGTTCCCTCAATTTCAATTTCCTCTGGAATCTATATGCATCAATTAGTAGATCCATGGTGTCAGGGGTGTTGGTGGGGACAAAGGATAATCCTTTTGAGAGTAAGGAGACTTCACCCGGTGTTAGTATGTGTCTGCTCAGATTAAATATTACGTTTTCCTGCCCCTGGGGGGTTTCCCTTTCGGGTTTGTAGCCCCCCCGTCTGGTGGTTCTTCTCCTCCTCCTTCTTGTCCCGGCACCTTCTTGGATCTTGTTTGTACCCCTAAAAAAGACTTTGATCTGCCGCTCTCGGTTCCAGTGTCAGAATCAGTGGATTGGTCCGAGCTGTCTACTGTTAGCAATGATTTCGGTAACCGTTTTCTTCTAGGGAAATGTGCCCTTGGATTGTTAGGTCTCAATCCGAGTAACCATCCGTATACACGTTTGGACTTGTAATCATCAGAGACTTTTTTCAGCTTATTTTGTTTAAAGACTGTGAGGTCGTGTTTGTGTTTGTCAACTGCAGTTTTTAATTTGTTCAACCAGTCTACAGAGGTGTCAGTTTTGAGGGTTTCCAGGTACTGTTCCTCCAGTCGCTCTATGTCTCCCCTAGTGGTGGTTAGTTCCTTGCCCACCTGCTCTACAACCAAAAGGATGAGGTCAAAGGAACATCTATTGAGGATCCCACACCATTTTGCACAAAAATCAGGGCTACTGCGACCTATTGTGGGGATATTGGACACACGGAAGCCCCGTGGAATCAGTCTTTGTCGGTGATAGTTTGATAGGTATATTCCATGTAATTGTAAATCTAGCTCCCTTTTCCTCAGATTGATAAGTTCATGGTAAATGTCATTAGATTGTTTACTTACTGCTACATCCAAGGGCGTTTCAGTAAAAAGTATCCTGTCCGCATCCAATTGTGTGAAGGCAAAGTCGAGGTTTGTGTCAATGTCCAGGATAGGAAGTGAGGGGTCATCAGCCATGCCTGCTCTGCTTAACGCGGTCTGTGTGTTGGATTGGTCCTCAATACTTCAACAGCGTGGATGTAGAGAAGGTAGCGTGAGGTTGCCCAAAGAAGATAGACATCCGATTCTTCAGAAGACCATGGGATTCCCGGGTAAAAGTGGCATCAGAGACAAGGAGACCACAGCACAGGGTGATCCTTGTATAATTCAAAAAAGTGTAAGAAAATACACACGGCTGGGTGCAACTCCAAGGAAAAACCCCAGGAGAGGGTTAGACCATATGTAGAGTAGAGGGAATGGAGTGCACAACCATAAGAAAAAATCGATACCTGGGTGCTAGTCCATAACATATAGAACAATACTGCACAAAATGACAGCACTCCAAGGAAGTTCACAACGAGTCGATGTTGCTAAAGTGGAGGTCTTTATTGAAGATCCAACGTTTCGGTTCCTTACTGGAACCTTCGTCAGGGATAATAACACACAGTGCACAAACAAACAAACATTTAAAGGCCAGAAAATGGCGCCAAAGGGGCTGTCTTAGAGCGCCCATCAATCATCATTAACTGTACATTACAGAGTAACACAAAACCGCTTTAGTGCCGAAATGCGGAAATAAGTATGATATGTAAGGGTGATCCTGGTGCTTAACGTACGTGCAGCTAACCCCCAGACGGTGTTGGGCAACAGAGCGATATACAGTGAGAACCTGTCCGTCGTACAGTTTCAATGGGCCGGAAGTGAATCACTCCGTGGAACTACAGAGCAGAGAGACGCACGCTGCGTTGCTAGGCAACGCGCCTAGAGTCAGCGTATCTCAGCGCCTGCATGGGTAGCAACCGATAGAAACTCGCTGTCACTCCTGCCCTGTGCGGTGGAGTGAGCTAGGAACCCGGTACTAGGCGGGGACACAGGTGGACCACGCTACGGAGCCCAGTCGCTCCCGACCGGACCCCGTCATAGTCCACCCCCATCACTGCCGTTATTGGCGACGGGTTGAGCGAGGGCACTATGCGTGCTGGCAGCACTTGCAGATACTCCTGCCATATGAGGTGGAGTGTGATATGAGCCCAGTCTCAGGTGGAGCTATAATGCAGGCCGGATCCTGCTGCATGACCCAGTCGCTTCCGACCGGGCCACACAACAGTCCGGCCATGCCCCCGCCGTCACAGACTACCGGCTATGTTCAATCGTGCTTTGCAATATTGCCCAGGATAGGTGCCAGTACACGTGTAGCGCAGCTATCTCGCTCCTGAGTCCACTACCCACAAACTGCACTAGGTAAAACACTGTAAGGAGAGTAATTGTAACCTATAGGGGATTAGTGATATGCACACACCAGTATAGCAATGCACAAGAAGTGTGCGGTAAGATACTCTTCCAATTGGCACAGATGTAAATAGGGTTAGGGTGTTACAACAACCTGTGTTGTTACAGTATCAAATCTAAAGGGCTTACACGCTACAACAATAGTATCGATAAAGAACCTTAAATGTTACAAAAAAATGGCATCTGGAGAAAGGATTATTAGTTGCAATATATACATGTGTCCGAGGTTTATAAAAAACAACCTAAAGGCAAAGTCTCATTAAGTCCACGGGGGGAGAGGGTGTCCAGTCTGTATATCCAGCGGGATTCTCTTCTCAGAAGTGCTTGGTCTCTATCCCCTGTTAGTACGCACGGACTTCTCCACAGTGGCTAAGAAAGATACAAACTGGCTATCTAAAAACACAAAATTGGGATGCTATAAGTGTCCTGATTGTGTCACATGTAGAGGCTTGCTGACGGGAGCAGATTTCCCTCATCCACATCAAGGGAAACGATATAAGATCAAACACAGACTAAGTTGTACTTCCACATATGTGGTATATATCATAATTTGCCCTTGTGGACTGTACTACGTGGGCAAGACAAGCACCACACTACGAGAAAGAATTGCTAACCATAGATCGGCCATAAGTAAAGCTTTCAAGGACAATAAAGCCACACAACCGGTGGCTAAACATTTCCTGACAACAGGACATCCACCTCCGACCTTTCGCTGTATGGCTATCGATCAACAGCCCCCCCTGTCAAGAGGGGGGGATAGAGACCAAGCACTTCTGAGAAGAGAATCCCGCTGGATATACAGACTGGACACCCTCTCCCCCCGTGGACTTAATGAGACTTTGCCTTTAGGTTGTTTTTTATAAACCTCGGACACATGTATATATTGCAACTAATAATCCTTTCTCCAGATGCCATTTTTTTGTAACATTTAAGGTTCTTTATCGATACTATTGTTGTAGCGTGTAAGCCCTTTAGATTTGATACTGTAACAACACAGGTTGTTGTAACACCCTAACCCTATTTACATCTGTGCCAATTGGAAGAGTATCTTACCGCACACTTCTTGTGCATTGCTATACTGGTGTGTGCATATCACTAATCCCCTATAGGTTACAATTACTCTCCTTACAGTGTTTTACCTAGTGCAGTTTGTGGGTAGTGGACTCAGGAGCGAGATAGCTGCGCTACACGTGTACTGGCACCTATCCTGGGCAATATTGCAAAGCACGATTGAACATAGCCGGTAGTCTGTGACGGCGGGGGCATGGCCGGACTGTTGTGTGGCCCGGTCGGAAGCGACTGGGTCATGCAGCAGGATCCGGCCTGCATTATAGCTCCACCTGAGACTGGGCTCATATCACACTCCACCTCATATGGCAGGAGTATCTGCAAGTGCTGCCAGCACGCATAGTGCCCTCGCTCAACCCGTCGCCAATAACGGCAGTGATGGGGGTGGACTATGACGGGGTCCGGTCGGGAGCGACTGGGCTCCGTAGCGTGGTCCACCTGTGTCCCCGCCTAGTACCGGGTTCCTAGCTCACTCCACCGCACAGGGCAGGAGTGACAGCGAGTTTCTATCGGTTGCTACCCATGCAGGCGCTGAGATACGCTGACTCTAGGCGCGTTGCCTAGCAACGCAGCGTGCGTCTCTCTGCTCTGTAGTTCCACGGAGTGATTCACTTCCGGCCCATTGAAACTGTACGACGGACAGGTTCTCACTGTATATCGCTCTGTTGCCCAACACCGTCTGGGGGTTAGCTGCACGTACGTTAAGCACCAGGATCACCCTTACATATCATACTTATTTCCGCATTTCGGCACTAAAGCGGTTTTGTGTTACTCTGTAATGTACAGTTAATGATGATTGATGGGCGCTCTAAGACAGCCCCTTTGGCGCCATTTTCTGGCCTTTAAATGTTTGTTTGTTTGTGCACTGTGTGTTATTATCCCTGACGAAGGTTCCAGTAAGGAACCGAAACGTTGGATCTTCAATAAAGACCTCCACTTTAGCAACATCGACTCGTTGTGAACTTCCTTGGAGTGCTGTCATTTTGTGCAGTATTGTTCTATATGTTATGGACTAGCACCCAGGTATCGATTTTTTCTTATGGTTGTGCACTCCATTCCCTCTACTCTATATATATATATATATATATATATATATATATATATATATATAACCATATTTTCTTAAATTTACAGTTTGTGGATATCATTTTGGTCATTTAGTGGGGAAATGACTCCTTGTTCCTTGAAATGTGAAGCAAACACCCTACTATTACATTTACCTCAGAAACCTCTAAAATATCATTGAATTTTTTGGACACTGACAGGGGGAAGCTCACCACAGATTTATACTGAAAAGCCACTGATAGCAAAAACTTCTTAAATGTGTCCAGTTTCCTTAATCCCTGGTGTATTAAGGCATTCTCAAAAGCGAAGTTCATGAGGGCCAGGAGAACTGCTTCAAGTGATGAAGGGTATTGGAAAGCCGAATGCTGATATAAAGAAAAGGGGTATGATGAAACTACCCTTACAGATACTGCTAAACTGGTGTGGGATGTGCCAAGAACTGCAATACTGTCAGAAACAACAAAGATTGATCAGTTGGCTACATCCCAAAGAATACCTTTATGTGAACCAAAAGGAAAAAAATCATTAAAAGGTTTAGATCAATCCTCAAGTGGATAAAACATTAGGTAAGGAATGTGTAAGGAAAATAAGTTACCCTGGTGGTCTAGTGGGCAGCGGGGTCCAGTGCCGCATCCTCGGCATGGTCGCCCGCTATGCTCCCTGTTCCTTCCTGGTTCCGGTCCCCCTAGGGCGCGCGCGCGCCACATGTGTGCATTTCTTAAAGGCGTGCTGGCATGATTTCGCCAGCACACATTGGCGCAAAATTTAAATGTATATAAGGGGATTTCAGGTAGCAGCTCCTTGTCCATTGTTAGGTTCAAATTAGCTTGTTCCTGGGTGTTTATTCCTTGAGAATCCTGATTTATCTACTGTGTTTGACCCTTGCCTGCCTGATTTACTACGCTGATCTCTCTAATCCTGACCTTTGCCTGTCTGTTAACTCCGAACTCTCCAATCTTGATCCTGCCTGTCTGTGACTATTCTAACTTCTCCAATCATGACCTCTGCCTGTCCATTGACCATTCTACACTCTCTAATCCTGATTCCGGCCTGTCTGATGATTCTACTCTGGCCCGGTCTGCCTGCTACATGCTGTGTTGTCTGGCCTGCCCTCCTGTGGTGTTCTTCCATTCCAGTATCCTGGTGAGACGATTGTGCCCCTTTGCTCATCCAGAACCATCTCTTCTCCAGCATACATCCCCAATTTGACCAGTCTTTTCTCATAGCTAAGATTTTCCCTTTACCAGCTTAGTTGCCCTTCTCTGTCCCCTCTCTAATACAATAATGTCCTGTTTGAGTGATGGAGACAAAACTGTAGGGCATATTCTAGATGGGGCCTTACCAGTGCTCTATACAGTGGAACCCCCTCCTCCCGTGAATCTCTGCCCCTTTTAATACAACTCAAGACCTTATTTGTTAGATGCTAGTAACCAGGCAGTGGTTTCAATCTCAAAGTGGGATGAAATATGGCGAAAAATTTGGAGCAATATGACTCATCAAGGCTAAGTTACAGAGTAAACTGTTGTCTCATTATTTTTGGTTTTACATTGGAAGTTCTATGAAAGAGAATGCTTCTTCTGCACTTACCTAGTAAATCCTTAAAATAATAATTCTGATAATTAACTTGAGTAAAACATAACTGGCTACATGTTAATGTTTCATGTTGCTCTAAGGAATCAAGTTGCTAATGTTTTCCAGAAATAAACAAATTAATTTTTGGATTAAAGTCATTTAAAATTTGTATTTATTTTAATAAAAAATATGAAGTTGCTTTACATGAATGGAACTAACAATGTTGCAAAACACATATTTCTATGTAGGTTTCTTATGTAAAGTGACTGCATCATTTGGAATGTTATCAGTATTTGTTTCCAAGTAATTGGGATTTTGTATTTATTTCAGGTCTGAATACAATCATATAACATTTTGGCAGAAATATAGAGGCTAAAAGTCCAGCACTTGAGGTGAGTATGGCAAATATCTCCACACACACAGTGTTTTTGCCTTTGGTGCTCAGATAGGCCGGGATCATTGTGATCCAAACACTGCAGAAGAGCAACATGCTGAAAGTGATGTACTTGGCCTCATTAAAACTGTCCGGTAATGTCCGAGCTAAAAATGCTAAAACAAAACTAACAGCTGCCAGAAGCCCCATATACCCAATAACTGAGTAAAAGCCAATAGCTGAGCCCTCATTGCACTGAATGATGATGGTCCCAGGGTAAGTGTGAAGGTCCAGTTCCTGAAAGGGAGGAGAAATGAACAACCAAGTCATGCAGATTATTATTTGAATGGATGAGCAGAACAAGACTACAGTGTTGGACAGTTTGACTCCCACCCATGTTCTCCATGAGCTCCCTGGCTTGGTGGCTTTGAAAGCAACACAAACCATGATAGTCTTGGACAGGAGAGAAGAGACAGCTATGGAGAAGGTGATTCCAAAAGTGATGTTACGCAGCATGCAGGTTATATCCACAGGGCGACCGAGGAACAGAAACACACTGAGGAAGCTCAGCTTGATGGAGACAAGGAGGAGGAAGCTGAGGCTTTTGTTGTTGGCTCTCACTATGGGGGTGTCCATGTGTATAATGAAAACTATAAATAAGTTTAGTGATAAGGAAAAAGACAACTGAGGCAGCTGAAAAAAACAAAGAAATCACATTATTGCTGTATGATAGAAAAACATAGATTTTCGGAATACACTGTGTCCTTTTCCTATTCGGCCATTCCATGTCTGGGCATCGGATACAGTTTTCGCTATCTGTGCGAAAGACAAAAAAGTTTTTTTGCATGTTTTGCAGTGCCATTGTAATGCTTCCTTTAAAACAAATGTAATATCAAAAGGCAAACAACAGTCCCACATGGTGTCAGGACATAACATTTTTCTGGATCACATGTTAAAAACAATTCTTTAGGTTTGCACTCTTCCTTCCATATCTTGTTTGCTGCACTTCTTTTTAAATAGGATGAATTTGAATTGTTTTTGTCTGACCTGACATCATGTTGAACTGTTATATGCTTCAGGTTTTTTGGGAACACATTTAAGATTTATATCTTTTTTCTTTTCAGCATTACTGGGCCATGGTTGGTCCAGCTCAACATGTTGTCCCCTCTTACAGTGAACCCCTGCAGGGAAGGAGCCTCTCTGATGGGCTGTCCTGACCAGGGGGATCTGATTATGGAATTAGTTAGGAGTCCATGGTTCAGAGAAGGTGGTAGGGAAGTGATATCAATCCTGTGGCCATAATTGTTTTGGGAAACTGTAGCTTTTCTATGACAAGAAGCACTGGTGGCCATTTTGATTGTGGGTAAATGCCGTTGACAGGAAGTGATGAGTTTGGAGGGTTTTATGAAATGGTGGCACGGCATTTGGCACCCCTGCTGTTGAGGAATTCTCTGCTAATGCTTGTTATCAGGGATTATTCTTATTTTTACAGGTGCCCAGGGATCACGTCTAACCCTCCCACTGAACCTCCTGCTAGTCAAGATGAGTTTCCATAAGGCTAAATTCTTTAGTTACATTTTTGAGGGTTTTTTTTATTAGGTTTTTAAAAGGGATGGAATATACTTGGTTTTCTCCTGAGAGGAGTCTCCTGCAGAAACCAGTGGCCACAAAAAGAAAATTAAGAGAGAGATAGAAAAAGCTTTGTTTGATTTACCAGAAGCCTCCTCTTCCATCAAAAATTCTGTATGAGGACTGTCTGAAAAAAGAGCTAGGGGATCAATGGATTCATCTGAAATCTATATACAATATAGTGAAGTTTAGGATGAAGATTGGTCTTCAGAGGAGGAGTCAAGGGAATCATCCTTTTACATGAAACTAATGAATCCACTTATTAATGCAGTGAAATCAGCAATATCTCTGGAAGATATGGTTCGGCGTGGCATTTTTTTTTTACGTGTGACGTCTTATGTCCATTGGCGTTATTTCTGTGGTGAAACAAGGTGTGACTTGGTTGTGAAGCTGCTTCTCTTTGTAAACTTTTGCCCAGTCGAAATCTCTACCCAGAGGGATTCTACACCCTCACCAGTGGCAGCTATTGTTATTTCTTTAGCGCATGGCTTTAATTCAGGCTTTACATACAAACACACTCCTCCACCCGCTATTTAATCCCTCTGTCCCTCCTAAAAAGTCTCAGTGATACCAATTATATCATAATTTTTAGAGCATGCAATTAATTCTAGGCCTCCCATTTTACCTGACAAACTCAGTGCATTTGCAGCATACAGCAAAAGGGTTACCCCTCTACCCTAGTTTACCCATAAATCTTTATCTCACTCACCCCTCTTGCCTAGTTTAAACACTCCTCCAACCTCTTAGCCATTCTTTCCCCTAAAATAAAGTAGTGAGTTCTGTCATGTCTTTGAATAAGAAAAATGGATTCAGCCAAAATATTATAATAAGATATTGAGGATTCTGACTGCAACTTTTCAAGTGACCCCATGGGCAAGGTCACATACGAGATACTTCTAGAACAATTTTTTCGATCTTATTCCAGATGAGCTCAAGATGGAGCTAAATTGGTGGCTAAATAAATACAATAATACATTAAATTTCATATGTGTGGATCAGCGTTTTGGCTTAATATAAGACAGTGAGTGAGGGGGTGTAGTCCTTAAATTAATTATGGGGGGTGGCTCCTTCTTTCCCATTGGTGAGCGGGGAACTACCCATATGTGTGATGCCATGGATGATAGCGGTAAATTTTGTCAGTGAGCTGGCTATCCATCTATTCCTTCTCAAGCTCTCTCTCTCTCTGAGAAGGATCTAGAGTTTACTCCAACGTGCAGTAGAGAAGTAAAGAGCGACTGAAGTTTATCAGAACACAAGTCACATGACTGGGGGCAGACGGGAAACTGAGAATATGTTTAGCTCCATGTCAATATACTGTATCTAGCCTCATGTCAGATTTCAAAATTAAATATAAAAAATCCTTTTATTCTTTTGAGAAATGGATTTCAGAGCAGAATTCTGCTGGAGCAGCACTATTAACTGATGTGTTTTGAAAAAACAATTCCCATGACAGTATCCCTTTAACATTTGGGCATCCCCTAGCAAAAAAGCAATTATCATGTCCTTTACGGGGTGCCGTTTGTCCCAAATACATTCTGTATACAAAACTATCCCTAATACACAGAATGAATGTCTCTCATGTTATATAAGTATTTGTGACCATACACAGAGAAAAACATATACAAAAGACTTATTTCTATTAAAGAATGAAAACAAAATCTGGTTAGTGCACAAAAGGATGTCATTATATCACAAACTCCATTCTGTACAGTTTAACAAGCAATCTGTCTCACAAATGTATAACCTCCATGTAACGGACACACTTATGTGCAAAGTTACTTACAGAATGAATTATGTAAAAACAAAGTTGGACATAATATATAATAGTGTAACTAACTAGTGCTTGTCAAGCTAGATTTGACTGACAAAATAGATATCTGTGACAGAAAGCAACATTTTATAGTACAGGATTCATTCTTTCCACAAAATGACAGTTTTGTTTCACAATACTTTTAGAGAAGAAAGGCAGAAGCGCTCAAACCACCCGCCACACTTTAATTTCACAAGTTGGAAACTCTTTCTATGTAGCGGTATATTATATCATTCAATGCAAATGCGCTCACCGCTGTTTCAAATTGGCTCGGGTGCACTTGCCCCGGGCCCTCCGCTTAAAATATTCCAATGTGGTAAAACTGTGGGTCACTCACCGCTCCTGTTCGGTGGTCCGGGTGCTGCGCCCCGAACCCTCAGCATGGGGGAGACATCAAAGTAAAAAGACAACTGCTTGGCACGCACTCCACAGGACTCCAGGTAGCGGTAAAAACTTATTTCTTTATTGCACAAACATATATCCTGAAGAAAAACACATATATGAAGGTAATATAAAAGACACAGGAGCTATTATTATCTATAAACGCTTTATAGATGATTTGATTTTTGTATGGAAAGGTGATGGGAAAACTTATTTGAAATATATAGAAACACTAAGCGACAATGATCTAAATTTAACACTAACGGGCACATTCAGTAGTACAAATATACAGTTTCTAGATTTAGAACTGTTTCATGAAAAAGGTGAAGTACAAACTACAGTATATCGAAAAAAATGTGCAGGAAATTCGTTATTGCATGCAGGCTCATGTCACCCAAGACATGTATTTCAGGGGGTACCAATAGGACAATTCTGTAGACTTAGAAGAAATTGCAGCACAGAAGCAGAATTTTTAAATAAAGCCTGCAATCTAAGAGATCAATTTTTACAAAGAGGTTATCAAATGCAGGAACTAGAAAGAGCATTTAAAACAGCTATATTAAAAACCAGAGAGGACCTGCTAAAAACGAAAAACTCAAATAGACATCAAAAAATGGACAAACCATTATTTATTACTTCATACAGCAGACAATTTATCCAGATAAAACAAATAATTAATAAACATATACCAATGCTTTACAATGATAGCAAACTGAGAGAGGTATTAATACAAGGATATAACTTTGTAAGTAGAAAAGCGCCAACACTGGGACATATTCTATCCCCAAGTGAATTTAAAAGAAAAGAAAACAAAAGCAACTGGTTAGAAGTAAAAGGCACATATTGCTGTGGAGCATCCAGATGTGTAACATGTATACAGATGCACAAGTCTAAAACATTTATAAACTCAAACACACAAAAAGAATATAATATTAATTGTTATATTAATTGCAACACAAGTTATGTTGTGTATCTGTTAACATGTACACACTGTGGCATCCAATATGTAGGATGCACTGCCCGCCCTTTAAAAAATAGAATGCGAGAACACATAAATCAAATAGGGGCAGAAAGTAGTGCTACCACAGTATCTAGGCATTTCTCCCAATGTAACCAAGGAAATGTTTCCTACTTACAAATCCAAGGTATAGATAAGGTGAGAAATCGAAGCAGAGGGGGAAATAAACAAAAAAAGCTTTTGGAACTAGAGGTAAAATGGATCTTTTTACTGGATACACGGGAACCCAAAGGGCTAAACATAAGATGGGATGTAAGCTGTCACACATAAATATAAAATGAAAAGAAAAAGAGAAGGAAAATAGAACAATATATTAGAAAGAAAGTTACAATCATAAACCCAAAAAAAGGGGATAAAAACGATTTTCTAAGAAACGAAAAAGAAATGACAACGCAAAACAATAGCCCCCCATTCCAACAAGAGTTTCAGAACTACTAAACATTGTTAGAATTTATAAACCTAAAGTTACATAAAAGAGTAAAACAAAAATTAAAACAAGAAAAGTAATTTTATTGAAATCATTTAATCTTTAAAGAAGAAAAAATATGGAAATGAAACATTAAAATACAATGATGGTAAAGTTGAGAAAAATATAAATAAATATAGACTTCAGAGATTATATAGAAAATAACTTATAGGAATGTAATGTAAACGAAAATGAAATCTTTAGAACACAACAAACAGCTTTGAAAGAGTTAAGAAATTTTAAGGAGGAAATACGTCTTCAATGACGAAAGCTTCCAATGCCTTTTTAAACCATGTGTATGTAATTGTTATTTAATGCCTATGAGGATATATGTTTGTGCAATAAAGAAATAAGTTTTTACCGCTACCTGGAGTCCTGTGGAGTGCGTGCCAACAGTTGTCTTTTTAGTTTTGTTTCACAAAACAGATAAAATAACCATTCTGTGAAGCAACACTGTCAGTCACATTCCTGAACCAATAAGAACAAAGCTTATTGCCATATACAAACAAGATGAGAAGTGGCCAGCTCTGCTCCACATGGCTAAGCCAAAGTATCTGACCTGCTATAGAGGCGCCTCTAATGTCCCCTGTGCTGCATAGTAATAAACATGAACAAACATTTCCTAAAAGAGCTGCTGTTAAACACTACAGGTTCATAATTGGAAGTTCTTACAAATGGCTGAGAAATATAATGCTGCACTTATAATGATTGTAGAAAAAGAAAAGTATGCAAACCATAAATATGATCATTTTAGGTGATATGGCTATTCTTATTGTAGTAACCTGCTTGTGTGGCCATTTTGGTTAAGGGCATTCCTGCTGTTTTGCCATTATCTTATGACTCACTCCTGTTCCTCTTCCTGTCTAAGCTGAGAGCAATAATGGGACAGGCCACACCCACTTGCCATGTTGTATTAAATGTAGCAGAAGTTACTGTGCTTGTCTGGCTGCTTTGCCTGCCTCTCAGAGACAGTTATAAGTTTTATATATGATAGTTAGACTCCAATGTCTCCTCCTAGCTGTAATCTTGCACCAATTAGCTTGTAGTAGTCTCTTAATAATGTGCTTAGCTATAGTTTAACTACTACATAATAGCTTTAGCCAGAGACTTGGGACTGATCATGTGCATCACACATTCTGTATAGTATGATGTGTAGGTTATATGAGCAGCCACTCCTGAGTACTGTGTGTAAACAAAAGGCTTCAGGACTTCAACTTCACCTCCTTTCGTGAATTCGGGTCCTTTCACCGCTTCGGGACTTCAGCTTCGTCTTTTCGGCACTTCCGCATTCTGTAATATGCGAAATGGCCGCACGGCTCGGGCGCTCATAAAGGGAAACTGGCTCTTTGAAAAATGCAGCACTTCTGGGCCCCCTTCAGGCCTGGAACACTTGTCCCCCCCTGCTGGCGGCCCTGGACATGCATGTGACATGGGCACAGTTGTGCTCTCTGCTCTAGTGTTGTGCCCCCCTCCACCCACTCTGATGTGAAAGGGTTAAGCACTGGGCAGGTAAGGGGACGGCATCATTAGAGTCTTTTGTTATAAATAAATATTAAGCATTGTATAGCTTGTTGCTTCTATATAAATAGATTATGATCCCCTAAAATTGCCCCTGCCTAAATGACCCCCTTTTGTTTACACACAGTACTCAGGAGTGGCTGCTCATATAACCTACACATCATACGATACAACATTTTGGAAGTAAAAAGAGAGACAAAAATTTTTTTTTCATGTAGTGCTGCAATTTTTTGACTACACGCATTTTGTGGCCGCACCCCCAAATTACGATGTTCATTTTACAAAGTTTGGCAGGTTATAAAAATTTGAAAATATTCTCCTTATCTAAACTGTTAAAATTACTTATTTTCTTATCTCAAAATTGTTATAAAGTATCTTAGTTGCACCTGTACTGTACTGGCCTCTCTGCCAAAAGCCAATTAAGTTAGAAACTTTGTTTCTTTTTCTGGCTGTTCAGAGCAGAGAAAAGAGGGACTTCCCAGTACAAATGAGGGACTGCGGGTTGGGCTGTCAAAAGAGGGACTGTCCCTCTGAAAAAGGGACAGTTGGGAGGTATGTGTGCACATGATAAGTCCGAAGTCTATGGCTAAAGCTATTATGTAGTAGTTGAACTATAGCTAAGCACATTATTAAGAGACTACTACAAGCTAATTGGTGCAAGATTACAGCTAGGAGGAGACATTGGAGTCTAACTATCATATACAAAACTTATAACTGTCTCTGAGAGTCAGGCAAAGCAGCCAGACATGCACAGTAACTTCTGGTACATTTAATACAACATGGCAGGTGGGTGTGGCCTGTCCCATTATTACTCTCAGCTTAGACAGGAAGAGGAACAGGAGTGAGTCATAAGATAATGGCAAAACAGCAGGAATGCCCTTAACCAAAATGGCCACACAAGCAGGTTACTACAATAAGAATAGGCATATCACCTAAAATGATCATATTTATGGTTTGCATACTTTTCTTTCTCTACAATCATTATAAGTGCAGCTTTATATTTCTCAGCCATTTGTAAAAACTTCCATTTATGAACCTGTAGTGTTTAACAGCAGCTCTTTTAGGAAAGGTTTGTTCATGTTTATTACTATGCAGCACAGGGGACATTAGAGGGCGCCCTCTATAGCAGGTCAGATACTTTGCCTTAGCCATGTGGAGCAGAGCTGGCAATTTCTCATCTTGTTTGTATATGGCAATAAGCTTTGTTCTTATTGGTTCAGGAATGTGACTGACAGTGTTGCTTCACAGAATGGATATTTTATCTGTTTTGTGGAACAAAACTGTCATTTTGTGGAAAGAATGAATCCTGTACTATAAAATGTTGCTTTCTGTCACAGATATCTATTTTGTGAAACAAAACTGTCATTTTGTGGAAAGAATGAATCCTGTACTATAAAATGTTGCTTTCTGTCACAGATATCTATTTTGTCAGTCAAATCTAGCTTGACAAGCACTAGTTAGTTACACTATTATATATTACAGATGAAGCCACTTTGATTTGTGAGTTAAATGCGTCATGACTCAGGGTTAATTGAATAAACTGTGCTATCTAAAGTCATCTTAACTCATTTAATGCATTTAACCTTTTCATTAGCATACCAAAGCACCATTGTTCACAATGGTGAATGCTTTAATTAGATGGGATGTTGTGATGCAGTTTTCTGTGTTAAATGAGATAAATGGGATATCTGTGTTTAGTTATTCTGTGTCAAACAGACAAACCAAAGTGGCTGCATCTGTATGTCCAACTTTGTTTTTACATAATTCATTCTGTAAGTAACTTTGCACATAAGTGTGTCCGTTACATGGAGGTTATACATTTGTGAGACAGATTGCTTGTTAAACTGTACAGAATGGAGTTTGTGATATAATGACATCCTTTTGTGCACTAACCACATTTTGTTTTCATTCTTTAATAGAAATTAGTCTTTTGTATATTTTTTTCTCTGTGTATGGTCACAAATTCTTATATAACATGAGAGACATTCATTCTGTATATTAGGGATAGTTTTGTATACAGAATGTATTTGGGACAAACGGCACCCCATAGTCCTTTAAACTCCTTTCCTTTTTTATTGTACAGCTCTAAAACTTATGTTAGATCTTTATAAATACATGTAGTAATAAGAATAAGAATAAGAATAAGAATAAAAAAAATGAAATGCATTGGTGTCAGGGAAGTCTACAAAATGTTAAAAGATAAAAATGTCTGATGGATTGAACCAAGGGACATAACATGTGATATACGGGGGAAAAACTGAAATGGAACCTAAAGAAATACTGACTGAAAGAATGTAACTATTTATGTTTAGCCCCTGGGGCTCCCAGTAAGTTTCAAGCAATTGTCCCACATCCCAGTGAATCACATAACTCTTCTGCCTGTTACCAGACTGTTACCAGATCACAAGCAGAGGAAACCATGGCACAGAAGCTGTTTGGCCTGAAAGAAATACAGGCAGAACTGAAGGAGCAATTATAGGATATTTTCCAAGAATGTAAAACTATTAATCAGTTATTAGGCAGGCTAATTTAATTTAGTTTATTTTCTGAAGTCAAACCCTATGTTCTCTTGCAGAACACTAAAAAAGACACATTAGATTAATGGTTTAACTGTAAATAGAGATTAAGGTCTATTGTATGGTTAGGTCTCCAAACAATCAGAGCTTTGCTCAATTTGGTTACCAACATGATGGGCCAAATTGGGTTGACTCGTCGTGTGGCCCCCACACTGGTGATTACATTATCTTGCAGGTCTCTGTAGACCTGGGTCAATAAAGTTCACATCTGAAAAGAGTTTAGATCTAAAAGATAGTGTACCCATTATTTTAATCCAAATATTGGTCAGGAAGTTCATCAGCAAACGCTCTGTTTAAGAGGTGAGTAAGCTGCAGTTTCTAATGGAGATGCTTATACAGTATTTGCCTATATATTATTGAAACTCTGCTTGTAAGGATAAAACAAGAAGAATGAAATGCATTTTTATAATTCCCCCATGAGAGAATCCCTCTCAAACTGAATAACTTACAACCACAAGTACTGCCCCATTGTTGTATCTGTCCATAATAAACAGAGTAGCATAGCAGCTGGGCAGGTGCAATATTGTGTTGCTTGCTGTTCTTCTGGGGTCTGTGCAGATGAACCCAATGTTGAAATCATTAAATCCCTCATTCAGAGACTATCTCTCCAAATACTAAGATGCTCTCCATACCTTGGGATCCTGAACCCTTTCACATTGAATCCTCCTGCCTTAGGCTCCTAACACCACCCTTCTCAGGTGTACATCCCCTATGATTTGTGGCAAAACTCAAAGGTGAAAAGGCAAGCACTTCTGTAGCCAACTTGGTTGAAGTTTAAAAATGATGTTGATTTCACATTATAAACCATTATAGACTTTTGTACCAAAGTTTGCAAAAAAACAGAGACAAATGCAGAATGTGTTCATTGCAGGTACAGAGATATACCAGTAATAGATGCCTTGTTACTTCTTCACCAACTCATTGGATGAGATGTAATTTAATTTTGTAGTCTTTACAATATTTTATTTAGCTCAACACATAGCACTGTCGAAATAGTTTATACCTGTTTTATTGGAGATCTCTCCTTCGGAGAATAGAATACAGTCATAGCAGCAAGGGATGATCCCAGACCTTGGGACTTTCCTAAACCCGGGGACACAGCTATTAGAGCATCAAGATTTTTCCATCTAATAATAAGAAACAAGAATATGAAAACATAATATAAAAAAGGCTGCCCTGAAAAAGGGTGATGTAGTGGGGTCTCTGGGATCTAATCATTAATAAATAGTCCAAACACACACACAAAAATAACATCCATTGGCACGTGCTCACTCAATTACTCCATTGTAAGTAGCTTCAGTATGGTCAACATCTAGTAAATGTCATTAAAACACAATTATTTTAAAAAAAAAAAACACTTAGGACATTCATGTTACCATAGAGTGAGACCAGTAGTTAAAGGTTGCTGCAAACTATATTGCTCTATGTCATAATTGTCAAGAAATAATTTTGATATTTGTACTTGTGTTTGGACTTGTAGCTCCCGTTATAAAGTTTTTTAATCTGGAGAAAAACAATCTGCAATATTATATCAATGCTTAAATGTACCTCTCTGCCCCTTTACTTGGGCAACTAATAATTTGTAAATGCTACATTTGGTCTATGTGTCTAATCTAAATTGTCATTTACTTTCCCTCTTCCTTCACAGATAATTGACCCTTATTGTGCGGGCAAACAAAGTCTGGCCCCAATGTAAGTTTTCCCTATCAATTCAAATTGTTACCCCCAAGTCCTTATGTAAGAGCTGTGCAATGTCTGGAGCATACAATCAGACTAATCTAGGCATCTTCACTAAATGGAACCACGTTGGCCCAGCAGTTTTATATGTGATTGGCACCACTACAATTCCAAGTAAGTTTGGTCCCCATAATGATCTATCTGGAACGTGATGTGGTTGGCTGACACTTGAAGCTGCCTTTGTGGTTGGCTGAAGTGTAAAACTCTGTTCTGTATTTATAACAAGTGTTGGTCCCTTTCTGGTTACAAAGGTGGCTGCCAAGAACCCCATGTTGTTTATTTTTTTTAATAAATGGAAGATCACAGAGACTGTGTGGCTGTAACTATTGAAGCTGAACCCACATGTTCCATTGACCAGTTCTATCAGAACCAAACCTGCCATCCTCTGCTTGCTGAACCGCTAATTGTTTTGTGGATTTCTATTAAATCTTAATTGTACTTTCCACATACAGTCCTGTATATACTGTAAATTGGGAAGAGAAAGTTGCAGTTTCTGACCTTGTTGTTTGAGGTTTTCCATATGATCTTATCTGGCATTAATGTTAGTCTTTGATGTAACAAAGCCCAGGGTACATAATTCCCCACTATATTCCAAGTCCAAGTGTCCCCGAGCTGTGGATTAATAATCTCATACTGATGAGGAAACTCTCCTTTGTCATTGAATGTTGATGCCGGGGCCCCATCTCATGCATAGGAAACGTTTCTCAGGTAACGATGTAACTAGAAAGGGCAGTTATTGAGAGAATTCGTTATTTTTCTACTATTGATTTGCAAATGACTTTGACCCAATTGTTAAAAGACTAATCTGCACATATAAATCCAACATCTCAGTATATACTGAGCTTGTACTGGTAACTATATACTGGTAACTATATACTGGTAACTATATACTGGTAATTATATACTGGTAACTATACACTGGTAACTATATACTGGTAACTATATACTGGTAACTATACACTGGTAATGATATACTGGTAACTATATACCGGTAACTATATACTGGTAATTATATACTGGTAACTATACACTGGTAACTATACACTGGTAATTATATACTGGTAACTATACACTAGTAACTATACACTGGTAATTATATACTGGTAACTATATACTGGTAACTATATACTGGTAACTATATACTGGTAATTATATACTGGTAACTATATACTGGTAACTCTAGCTGTGATGTGAGTCCAAGTCAGCCTTCAGAGCTGGAGGGAGAATTTACTCTTTTTTGTTTGCTATCATTATTTATCACAGTCGGTGTATATAAATGAGGTGCCATTATGTCACATAGCATAGAGCTGAACCAAAAGAAAGTTCATTCAGTGCTATACTGTAGTGCTATAGACTATCACTTCATTGCAGCTCCACAAATGTCCATGTGATCTGAAACATGTTGTATAATAAAAAGCAACGACACAGTTCTGAAGTTCATGTGGCTCCCTTCATTCGTCTATTTGTTGAATTTTTCTTTTGTCAAAGTGAACAATAGAGAGGATTTTATATAATTGCATTGACATTGATGTGGACATCAGGAATCTAAAGAGGGTCAATGCAATATGCAAAGTGCAATTTTGTAATCCATTGCCATGTTTTATAGCCACAATTAGTGTTTTTTTCCCCAAATTATCACCATAATTGTTTCCCAGAGTTGCTTCTACTGCAATCTGAAGTTCTACTATTCTACTAAATTGGTGGTCTGGTTGAAGTTGGTTGAAGGAATGCTAAATCCTCCTTTTATACAGACTACTCTAGTAATCATCTGTCATGTTGCTAATAAATTGTTGGAAGCATTGCTTAGGAGGGGTCCAGTGTTTGGAGCCCTTTGAAGCTTAAAGGGGTTCTGTGATGCGAAAACATGTTTTTAATAATATGCATAATTTAATAAATAGTGCTTCTCCAGCAGAATCCTGCATTGAAAACTTAAATCTGACATGGGGATAGAGTTAGTTTCCTAGTTGACCCCCAGTCATGTGACTTCTGCTCTGAAAAACTTCACTCTTTCTTTACTGCTGTGCAGCCAGTTGGAGTGATATCACCCCCCCCCCCCTTATGCCCAGTAGCCTATCAGTAGAACAATAGGAAGGTAACCAGATAACAGCTCCCTGACACCTGCATTGCTAAACATGTTCCCATGCCCCACATAGTGGTAGATATGGAAATTGCACTCAAAAATCCAAGTCCAGCTAACCCAAATTGTAAATCCTTCAGTTACAGTAGAAGAGTAGAAGAATCAGTAGTTTATCTGAAAGCAGGTCCATTGTAAAGTGCTAAACCTTTCTGAAAGCACTGGACCCAACAAAGTGGCTTGAGATGCCCTCACACCAGTATTACAACTAAAAAAATAATACATTTATTGGTTCAAGAATAACATGTTAAATAGTAGAATGAATTATGTACAATATACACAGTTTGATTTAGTAATTAAAAACTATACCGTACTACCCCAAACTATCCCTTTAGAGTTCTGTGGATTGGGATGTTGGCTGAAGTGAAGTGCGTGTGCAATTCTGGATATAAGTATTCCTGCTTTATGAATCATTTCTTTGACAAATGTTCAGACCAATATTCTTTGGTTAATTAACTGCTTTTCAGAAACTGTGCTTCTATTCATATGGCACCATGTTGCTCTCAAGCTTGTCCTCCTTTAAGTTTGCCCTTGAGTGGTGCTGAGAAATATATTTTTTGCTCCATGATGTGGCTTTAATTGATCAGATTATTGTGGTGAATGTAACATTTTATCTTGTTCTAGACAACTAACAACTACTGTAACTCAGTCCTGGTGGAGATTACTGGTGAGTGATCTCTACTGATATGAATTGGGTCTTGGAGTAATTTAACTAAGTGGATATTTAATAACAATGGTAGAAACATTAGTTGACTTTTCTATAGGGTATTGATCTCTTCCTGCAATCATAGGTCTGTTACTAATAATAATTCATAACAATGCAGCTTACCTGATAGTTATAATTATAACTCTTTCTAATGTTCTCATTGGTTTGATAGCCAAGGAAGTTCCACATATTCTGTAGGGCAATAGACATTATTTCCACTGCATGGATCAGACTGGCAGAGTGATAAAGACTCGGATAATTAGGAATATCTGTAAGTTTTTCCTGCCCAGAGCAATTATGAAGGAAATGAAAATAAAATGATTCATGAAAAACATTCCTCTTCTCATCTCTAGATAAACAGGAAAAATGCCACATCCAAATGTCTTCAAGTAACTTGTCTTCTGGGTATTTCGATGGGATAAAATTGTTGTAAAAGTCCCTTAATTTGGGATCAGTTGAATAGTTAAATTTATTCCACAGGAATGTCAAACTCCCACTAAATAAGTTCTTTATGAAATCGAAAGTATCTAGATGATATGACCATTTAGATAAAAATATACAAGTCTTTTTAATTTTAGAGCTAACTATATTTCTTAATCCATCAGCAGTACTCGCATCTCCACATATAATAACAACACTAGTAAAGGATTTTTGGATAATATTCCTTCTTTGTGCATCTTCCTTGGGGTTATTTGATAACTTTATTGAAAACTCAGCACAGATTCCATCCCTGGAGAGATATTTTATCAGCAGTTGATGATCTCTAAGTCCAGAAGGACCACCAAGCTGAATAATTCCAACCCAGTTCCAGCCAAAATATTTTAGTAGTTTGACCAGAACAATATATTCCTCCTCATCGCTTTGTACTGTGCGGAAAAAGTATGGGAACGTTACTCTGTCCCTGAGGGATGGGTCTGAAGCTCCATAACTGATCTGGAAATAAGGAAGTGGGTTAAAAATAAACAGGTTTGTACTGAAACAGTAAGTGCCCTCTGCCTAATCCCAGTGCAATTAATTATTAACAAAATTGAGTTTCAGATGAGAAGGATGTACTCTCCCAGTACAATACACCACTTTATGTCTATGACTAATATGTGGAAACTCACCTGGAGATGGCTGGACTGTCCACCTTGCTAGCATGGAACCCATCCAGTTCTTGGTCTAGCATAGCATTAAAATCTCCCTGTAATAGGAGATGTGCCGTTTGAAGCTTTATTATTCTCTGCATTAAATTGTGTAGCATTCCTCCCTGAATGTAGTTCCAGCCATACATTGTGTCATGAAGAATAACAAGTCTGCCATGCTTATCTATATTAACCACCAGTACAGTAAAGGGACATGGCCTACAAATTAGTATGGACACTTCTCTGAAGTAAGTGGAATATGTGGAGTAGAACTAGTGGGCGATCCACTTTTGTTTAATGCTAATATTGTTTGCCCTTTAGCTGAATGTCCTGTAAAAGCACTAAATGTGTTTTGTTTTCTCCTTATAAAATCAAAGCTGTAGCCTTCATTGTGCTTTGGTGCTCTGAGAAGCAGGAAAAATTGCTAAGAGTCCAAAGACTGAACTTGTCCTTATTTTCTAGATTAAGCTGAAATACCAGGAATAATTATGAGGAATGGCTATGGAATGACTTGGGTTATTGAGCATGGGTAGCTCAACTAAGGAGAATCACAAAAGTTAATATGCATCAGGCAATATTGGTCTAAAATATGGACCACAGTGGCAATGGACTCAACGTATATGTGTTGTACCTCAATGAGCTCAATAGGAGTGAGTGTGTTATGCTAATGATTTATGTTATTGACATTACAATGAGTAGCTGCATATACTGTATAATGAGGAGAGCTTTTTATCACTATCCTTATTCTTGTTCTGTTTAAGAACCACTGGTGGTCAAATGATTTATTATTCTGATTGTTCTAGTTACTTGACACCCTTCTTCGACCAATAGGTGATGGCCCAACAGTTGCATGTAGGTTGTTTGCACTTCTATTTACTTATCAAGGTACATTAATAGGTTTGAAGGTATTCTGTATATCTGGATATTGAAATTTCCCATGGATCCATTCCTATTTAGAACAAACATACCACATAATTTTCAGTAGATAACCTGGGAAACAATTTTTTTAACTGTCCCTTTAAAGGTGAATAATTTCTTTATAGAGCATCTAATTGTCCTGAAATATCTCTCCAAGATATAGGGATTCTTAGTTGGAGCTACAGAAGCAAAAAGCTTGAATAATCCATAATTTTCTAAGTGAGCAATTTCACATTATAAGATGTATTTCTTCCTACACATACATGGGCTAATATTCCATTGGCACTCACATAAAAACAGTAAGGGGTGCAATATTGTATCCCTTAGGACAGCTGTGCTGGTGCAATGGTCTATGTGAGTTGTATTGTGCACTTTGCACCAGGATAAGAATTTTTTTTCAGATGGGCACCCCTGTGATTTAACTGCTGGAAGATAGACCCTCAACAAGAGCGCAGTCTTCACCCCATTGACTAATTAACCATCATTTTCTTACCTGGGAATAGCCAAGCACACCCAGAATATGTGCCATAGATACAGTTGGTTGGGACTCCAAATCCCCTATAAATCCAGCAATGTTCCTCTGTCCCATACAGGAATAATTAGGAACTGGCTCCCCGGTACCAGATAATATCTTTAATAGGCTCATCACAGCCCTCTGAGTGTCTCCGCAGGAATCATGTACATGGTACCCCAGAGTTACATTTGGTAATCGGGTCGGATTGTCATTAATTTCCTTAATAATGTAGAGAAAGTCCACAAGATATCTGTATTTCTGTAAACTAGGCCTGGGGAAAGTAATAATCCAAACTGCACTTAGCTGTGTATACCAGCAAATCACAGAATCACATTTATTCAACATGCAAATGAGATAATATAAAATAACAAAGAATCCCCATGATTAAGGGGCACAAATTGGGCCTTTAAATTTGCTTTACCCAAGATAATAATTTCCCATATCTGCCCATCCTGAATAATTTCATGGATGTGAGGAACCCTTAAAATTAACACCTGCCCTGAGCTGCCCAAATTTCCAGGTGACTTTCAAATACATAAAAAATGGTTGTCCATACAAATGAGAAGGTCATGAATTTAACATCAACCTTTTGAGCCTCATCTGGCTCTTTATCCAATTTGGCTTGTGAGAGTGACACCTTCTGGTATTCCATTGCCACATATGTAATATCTCCTACGCATTTTACTTCTGCAGTATTTTTAATTCACTTATGGAACCTGCATGGAGAGCTGAAATATTATCTTTTGTTTATTAGTATTATTATTATAATATTATTATTAATAATATTATTAATCACATGTATTTATAGAGCGCCAACATATTGTGTAGTGTTGTAAAGTAAATGTGTTTATACAACTAAATCACATGAATTACATACATAGAACATATGAAGTTACATACATCTCGACCAATACTGGTACAAAAGGTGAAGAAGTTTAAGGGGACCGAAGGCTCAGCCAGGAGTAACGGACGAAAGAGGAAGCAAAGTCCAACCAGTTTGAGGTGTCCAAGGGGTTAAGAGAAAGGCAAAGTCAGGTCCAGGCAAAAAGGGTCAGTTCAGGCGGCAAAGGTTCAACACACAATTTTTCAGGCAAGGTCAAGATCAGAATCAATAGAAGAAAGTAGTATAGCGCACCCAGGAACTCACAATGTGGAACCTATTGTAGGGCAAAGTCTGGAGTGCTCTGGCACCTTAAATAGCCATTCATTGGCTCCAAAAACGTACGTGGTGACGTGATCGCGCTGGCGTTTCTGCGCTGGCATTTTTGCACTGGCGTCCAATCCAACACTGGCGTCTCTGCACTGGCGTCCAGATGATGACGTTGCAGAACTGCGCCCAGGAAGAACCGCGCCGCCATCTTTGGAGGACGGGATGCTGCCATGCTGTGGAAGGTAAGCCTTCCTTATATGTAGGCCCTGTGTAAAAAGAGCTTACAATCTAAAGGGAAGGGAATAAGACACAAGGTGTGGGAGTGGGCAAGGTCAGAATTAAGTGGGTAAGAGATGTAGTACTGTATAGGGTGTTGCATTTGGCAGTTAAGCAGAGTGAGGGGAGGCTTCTCTAAATAAGTGTGTATAAGAGATCTTTTGAAAGAAGAAAAGCTGGAAGAAAGTTGGACAGACTGTGGGAGAGAATTCCAGAGGAGGGGAGCAGCCCTAGTGAAGAGAAGAGTTGAGTAGCAGGTCAGTAGAGGAGCAGAGTAAGCAGTTGGGTGAGTATATAGAGATGTAGGGTGGGCAGAGTTATGAAGTGCTTTGTCAGGGTCATTCATTTGAATTTTATTCTGAAATTTTATTCTGAAAGGTAGCGTGTTCATTATGGACTGGAGAGGTGTCAATTAATAGAGAGTTACAGTAGTCAAAATGTGATATGATGAGAGAGTGAATAAGAATTTTGGCAGCATCTTGTTGATAAATTCCGCTTATAATAAAGTGAACAATGTGCAATCAAGATGTCATGGTCGGCACCCAACACCAGAAAAAACACCAGGCACCCTGGTCTCGGCTCGTGCTTCACCAGTAGAGTGACCGCCTTTGGGCCTCGGGAGGAGCCCTCGGATTACTTGGATGCCACCTGGACTTAAACAAGAGGTGCAAGATGAGGGTTCTGGATAGGCAGAGGGGCACGACTGTAGAGCAAGGTCTTTGGACAGAAGGTCATAGTACAAGGCATTAGGTAATAGAGTAGTCAGATCAGGCCGGGTCGAGGCAGGCAGAGAATAAACGTAGTCAGGCAGGCAAGGGTCAAACCAGGAAGTCAATCAGAGGGTTAATCAGAGGAGGTAGTCGGTAATCAGGCAAGGGTCAGGATCCAGAAGTCAGAATAGTCAAAAGCCAGGCAGGGGTCACAACAGGAATCAAACAGGTTCAGGATATAGCAAAAGCTCAGGAAGCACCAGGAACAAACTCCTATCACGGGCAGTTTGCAAAAAGAAAATGTACCTTTAAGTACCATTTAAAGTTCACGCCATTGCGCGCAAACGTCATACGTCAGCCAGCCTGAGCCTTTAAGACGCAAGGAGACGCTCTGTGCGGGCCCTAGGAACTGGCGCAGAAGATCATGGCGGGCGTCCCCGCCGACCCCCACTAGGGTGAGTTGTTACACTAGATTCCTTATTCTATATATGTTAATTTTGAGAAGATTATCAGCTCATCCTCTGAATGGAGAAATAAATCTCCAAGTTCTGTGTATTATTAGTCCTTGTTGCAAAGCTGCTATTTGTTACAGAGCAAATGGAATGGAGGAGGGAGAATAAAATGGCTGATATTGTAACAATAGTTCTTGGGAAATGCACCACTTTTACTGCTGCAGATAGAAATCAATAAGAGCTTGTGACCCTCCCAATGTGATGTTTTTTCTCTAAGAGAGGATTACAGTGATGTCCTTCTGTGGATTTAACAAAAACCTGGATGAGCTCTGCTATTAATCGTACAAAGAAATCTCTGCCTCTACTGAGGAGTTACTATACTAGTTACTATACTAGTTACTAGAGATACTATACTGTTAGCTCATATGCTTTGTATCAAATGTGACTTACATTGAACAACCCATTTTTCTTCTTTTAATATTCACCCCATCTGATGAACTAATAGTCAGCATTCCTCCAATCATGAGATCTCCTTCCTTAATATACTCGTATTCCTCATCTGTTCCCATGATCTGCAGGCGACAGGCAGGACTGAGGGGCTGATCCCCATCTCTGCAGGTTCCAATACTCACGACTGTCACGTAGATCATCACATTCAGGGCATCACATACAACTTTCATTCCTTGCATTGCATTCCTAGATATTAAAACACACTCAGATAAAAGCGAAGACCCCCAGAAATCAGAAGTGCAGGATGTCATGGGGTTTCCAGGATCCGTCTTCAAGTGTAGAACAGAGTAAGGGGCCCGGCTAATCCAACCCTCATTTTATAGAGAACAGAGAGAGGATTTGCACAGTAGAATGAATATAGACACAGACACCTGGGGGAGCTCAGCTCTATTCTGAAATTGTAATTATTTTTGCTCAGGAGATATAGAGCCATATGAAATGAGGTCTCCATTTTACCTTCACTTCAAACCCCTAAGGAATCTCTGTGGCTTTGTGTTCTTGTGAATTCATATATCCTTTATTGTTATGTTAGTTATGGAAATATTCTCTTGCAACCCCTATAAACAATAAGCGATAGTGGCTTGTGATGTTGTGTGCATTGTGATGCTCTGAAGATGCAAAAAACACAATTTAAACCCATTTGACAGATTGACACTTAGACTATACGTTGCTCCTGATTTCAACCTACTCCCATCCTGCTCCTTGTCCTGATCTCGTGCCACTCTCACCAGTTACCTCTCTGTCTACAATAGAGGGAAACCTGTGTGGACTGGTTCTGAAGTCTCTGTCATGAAGAATAACAAGTCTGCCATGCTTATCTATATTTACCACCAGTACAGTAAAGGGACATGGCCTACAAATTAGTATGGACACTTCTCTGAAGTAAGTGGAATATGTGGAGTAGAACTAGTGGGCGATCCACTTTTGTTTAATGCTAATATTGTTTGCCCTTTAGCTGAATGTCCTGTAAAAGCACTAAATGTGTTTTGTTTTCTCCTTATAAAATCAAAGATGTAGCCTTCATTGCCCTGGCAGTTTATTAACTGTCCAGGAGGTGTCGTAGTAGTGATATAGAATTCACCCGTCACAGAGTAAAGATTGATACCCAGCTCTGTATATTGACTCCTGGATTTCCTCCTTCCCTGGCATTGCTAGGCTTTCTTGTCCTTTAAAATGCAGTGAAGAGAGGGAGAGAGGTTTGGCCTGAGGTATCCAGTTTTTCCTGCATGGTGTTGTAGTTGTAGTTCAAGGGTCACCTCAAATTACTTGACCTCTATAAATAGTTGTGGTTGAATGGAGTTTTCCCACATATCTCTGGCGTATTTTTAATGTGGCAAATTGTGAAGGATGAAGTCTCAGAAAAGCTTTCCATGTGCTGTCAAGTGGCATATGCCTTTTCTGGCTACTCCTAGCAGAGGTTGGAAGTGGAGAAAACAGAATGGGATGGGTCAATCATCAGAACAAGTGCTACAATTTCAGCAGCTATGGAAAAGTTTCCATTGCCAATGAGAGGGCAGCAAAGGCTCATTCTTCAAAAATGTAGAACTCTAGCAGGGGTCAAAAAGATGGGTGGTTATGTTGACCACAAAACTGCCTGCACATGTTGGTCTTTTTTTTTTTATAACTTGTTTTTATTAAAGATTTGTACATAATATTTATACGTTCAAGACTAGACAGTAAGATTCTGCATTTTTGCATTTTAGTTAACAATACTGTCAGGTCCCAGCAGGTCAGGTTCGGGTTGAACCGACGTCTCTTCTGGCTGACGTCCCCACGCCAGCGCCTGTTGCTAGCACAGGCGCATGTTCTAATGTGCGCGTCCAGACGCAGGCGCGCGTTCTGACGCAGGCGCGCGTTCTGATGCAGGCGTGTGTTCTGACGCAAACCTGCATCCTGGGGTTAAAAGGTCACTCAGGCCTAGGCTCAATGCGAGGTGATTGTCTCTACTGACACTAAGCGTATTTACTACTGATGATTATTCTGATTACGACTACGGCTTGTTCCTGACTATTCTTCTGATTATCCCTGGATTCCTGTGTTTGTTACTCCTGATCTCGACCTTGGCTTCCCTGACTACTCTACTGGATTTTCCTCAATTGGCACCTGCTTCCTGATCGTTCTCTGTGTATGACCCGGCCTGTCCCTGACTTTGTCTCTTCGACTGCAGATAAGTGCTGAGTCCTTATTATGAACTGTTATTCTGCGGGCTTACCTGGCACTCCTGCTATTCCTTATCTGGGACCGTCCTGTACCAATTTTCAGGGCGCAGCTCAGTGGGAAGCTTGGGGGAGGCTCATACCTTCAGACTCGCCTTGATACCTGACAGTATCACCTCGCCATGGAGTCTGAGGAACCAACCCCTTCCCCTTTGAAAATCGTTGCTCAGCAATTGGCTGGCCTCACTCGGCTGTTCGAGATTTACAGGGAGGCTATCAACAATTGCAGGCTCAGATGCAAGATATGACTGTTGCTGCTACTCTTCCTCCTGGGCCCTCAGTTTCGTCAGCTTTTCCTGTTTCAGCATCTACTTCTACACATCCGATGCCTGAGCCCAAGATGCCACTTCCTGAACGCTTTTCAGGTGATCGAGCAAAATTGAGAGCTTTCGAAAATGACTGTCGGCTTATGTTTTCCCTGAAAAGTCAATCCTATGCTACGGAAAAAATCAGGGTGGGAGTGTATTTCTCATTCCGTTATGCCCAGAACCACTTCTAAAGCATTTGCCTTGTGTTCACCCCAAGATCCTCGTTTTCAGGCTATTCCAACTTTTCTTCATGATTATATGGATGTCTTAGATCAAAAGTGAGCTGACACATTACCTCCTCAAATTAATTTATGATTGTCCCGTAGATTTACTTCCTGGGGCTCCTATTCCTTTCGGATGCATCTACCCTCTGTCTGAGCCTGAACTGTTGGTCCTGAAAGAATATATCAATGAGAATTTGAAGAAGGGGTTTATTCGTCCTTCCACTTCACCTGCAGGGGCGGGTATTTTCTTTGTGGAAAAGAAAGATCACTCCTTACGTCCCTGCATTGATTACAGACACTTAAATCAGATTACTGTGAAAAATCATTATCCTTTACCTCTTATTCCTGAATTATTCCAGAACCTTCGTGGAGCTAAAATTTTTTCTAAATTAGACTTGCGGGGGGCATACAATTTGGTAAGGATTCGTCAAGGAGATGAGTGGAAAACAGCTTTCCGAACACGTTTTGGACATTATGAGTACCTCGTTATGCCATTCGGCTTATGCAACACTCCCGCTACTTTTCAGAATTTTGTTAATGATATTTTCAGAGATTTTTTGGATCAATTTTTGATTGTTTATCTAGACGATATCCTAATTTTTTCTTCTTCAGAACAGGACCATGAGCTTCAATTAAGAAAGGTTTTTAACCATCTGCGTACTCATCGTTTGTATGCTAAGTTGGAGAAATGTGAATTTTGCAAGTCTTCAGTGGAGTTCTTGGGGTTTGTAATTTCATCTGATGGAGTCTGCATGGACAAGAAGAAGGTGTCCACTATTCTTGATTGGCCTGTTCCTTCTTCCCGGAAAGCAGTGCAAAGTTTCGTCGGCTTTGCTAATTTCTATAGAAAATGTATTAAGGACTTTTCTAAAATTATCGCTCCTATCACAGATTTAACTAGTTCCGCTAAACGTTTTCAGTGGACTACGCAAGCACAGGAGGCTTTCGATCAATTGAAACATCTTTTCACATCTGCTGTCGTCTTAAAACATCCTAATCCTGTACTGCTCTACATTTTGGAAGTTGATGCTTCAGAAACTGCGATTGGAGCCATTTTATCTCAGAGGACCGGCAATAACAACGCTCTTCATCCCGTGGCTTTCTTTTCTAAGAAACTCTCCATTTCGGAAAAGAATTATGACGTTTCTGACAGAGAACTCTTGGCCATTAAGTCAGCGTTTGAAGAATAGCGTCATTTGTTGGAAGGAGCTTTGCATCCGATCATTATTTTTTCAGACCATAAAAATTTGGAATATTTACGGACCGCCAAATGTCTTAAGCCAAGACAAGCCAGATGTGCATTATTTTTTTCCCGTTTTAATTTCCATTTAACGTATAGGCCTGGCTCTAAGAACAAGAAAGCTGATGTCCTTTCACGGTTACACGGCCAAGAAGAGGATCCTTTGCCTCCGGATACGATATTACTTCCTCAAAATTTCTTTCTTTTGCAGAGTGAACTTTTGTCAAAGATCAAGGAGGCGTCCTCTTCTTTATCTCCACACGGGGATTTACAAATTTGTGACGGATTATATTTTTTGAAAGATAAAGTCTTCATTCCGGAAGCTCTTTGTTTGGAGACTCTAAAGTTACTTCACGATCACCCGTTGGCGGTCATATGGTATATGTCAAGACTCTGGATCTTCTTCAGAGGTTTTTCTTCTGGCCTCATATGGCTAAGAACTGCAAAGATTACGTATCCTCTTGTGAGATATGTGCTCGGTTTAAGGATTCACTTGTTAAGCCTCTGGGTTTGCTACGTCCTTTCCCTACTCGATTGTGGGAGTTCATCTCTGTTGATTATATTGTAGAGCTTCCTCCCTCACAATGTTACAATACAATTTTTGTAATTGTGGATCAACTCTCCAAGATGGCACATTTTGTTCCCCTCTCCGGAGTGCCTTCTGCATCTTCTACGGCTGAGGTGTTTATTAGAGAAATTGTCAGGCTCCATGGAGTACCAGACGAGATTGTGTCGGTTCGGGGAGTGCAGTTTACTTCCAAATTTTGGAGAGCATTGTGCAAGGCTCTAAAGATCAAGTTGGCCTTTTCCACGGCTTTTCATCCACAATCCAATGGGCAGACAGAGAGGACTAACCAGATGTTGGAACAATACCTCCGTTGTTTCTTGTCCTTCTTTCAGGACAATTGGAGTGAACTTTTACCATTGGCAGAGTTCTCCTACAATAATGCTCTTCATTCCTCTACCAAGCAAACTCCTTTCTTTGCTAACTATGGTTTCCATCCTCACATGCTTCCTAACCTTCCTAAGGGAATAGAGGTGCCAGCAGTACAGGAGAGACTTTCCTTTCTACTCAGAGAATTCAACAAGCGATGTCTCAAGCACAGAATGATTTTAAAGTCTTTGCTGATCGCAAGAGGAGGAAGGGTCCTGAGTTTCAAGTTGGAGACCTGGTGTGGTTGTCTACTCGGCACATCAAACTTCCGTGTCCTCAAATTATCGGCCACTTACAGAATTCATCCTGTTTTCCATGCAGCTTTGCTAAAACTGGTGGTGAAGTACACTTTTTCAGGGCGAAATCACAATCCTCCAGCTCCGGCGTCTATTGAAGGTGTAGAGGAATTTGAAGTGGAGGCTGTTTTGGACTCTAGATTCTGGCGAGGTCGGCTTCAATATTTGATCCAGTGGAAAGTTTTTCCTCCTGAGGAAAATTCCTGGGAACCCATGAATAATTTACATGCTCCTCAACTTATTGAGTTGTTTCATAAGTCTCATCCTGAAAGGCCAGCTCCCACATGCACCCGGAGGTTGCATATTGAGGGGGGGGCAATGTCAGGACCCAGCAGGTCAGGTTCGGGTTGAACCAACATCTTCTCGCACTCTGGCTGACGTCCCCACGCCAGCGCCTGTTGTTAGCGCAGGCGCATGTTCTGATGCGCACGCGCGCGTTCTGACGCAGGCGCGTGTTCTGACGCAAATGGGCGTTCTGGGGTTGCTCAGGCCTAGGCTCAATGCGAGGTGATCGTCTCTACTGACACTAAGCATATTTAACTACTGATGATTATTCTGATTACGGCTTGTTCCTGACTATTCACTGATTATCCCTGGATTCCTGTGTTTGTTACTCCTGATCTCGATCTTGGCTTCCCTGACTACTCTGCTGGATTTTCCTCAATTGGCACCTGCTTCCTGATCGTTCTCTGTGTATGACCCGGCCTGTCCCTGACTTTGTCTCTTCGATTGCAGATAAGTGCTGAATCCTTATTTACAAACTGTTATTCTGCGGGCTCACCTGGCACTCCTGCTATTCCTTATCTGGGACCGTCCTGTACCAACTTTCAGGGAGCAGCTCAGTGGGAAGCATGGGGGAGCTCATACCTTCAGACTCGCCTTGATACCTGACACCGCTGCTATGAAGGAATATATCCAAGAAAATCTCCAGTGGGGGTTTATTCGCCCTTCTACTTCCCCTGCAGGGGCTGTCTTCTTCTTCTTGGAGAAGAAGGATGGAGGCCTACGTCCTTGTATTGACTACCGGGGTCTTAATAAAATCACCGTTAAGAACCGGTATCTTTTGCCTCTGATTGCATAACTTTTTGATCAACTGAAGGGGGCAAAAAATTGGATCTCCGTGGGGCGTATAACCTCATCCGCGTCCGTGAAGGTGACGAATAGAAGACAGCATTCAACACTCGTGATGGGCACTATGAATACCTCGTGATGCCCTTTGGTCTCTGCAATGCCCCCGCTGTCTTCCAAGAATTTGTGAACGACATTTTCCTGGTTCTCTTGGGAAAGTTTGTGGTTGTGTACCTTGATGACATCCTGATTTTCTCCAAGGACCTAGCAAGCCATCGCTCCCAGGTGAAGGAAGTACTCTCTCATTTGAGGAAGAACTCCCTCTTTGGCAAGCTGGATAAATGCGTGTTTGAAGTGTCCAAGATTCCTTTTCTGGGCTATATCATCTCCCCAGAGGGTTTCGAGATGGATCCTGTGAAAGTGTCTGCAATCCAAGAGTGGCCCCTAGCGCTGAGCACCAATTCAATCCAGAGATTCATTGGTTTTGCCACTTACTACCGGCAATTCATTAAGGGGTTCTCTTCTCATATTGCTCTTATCCTGGCCCTCATCCGAAAAGGGGGTAAACCCAACTCATGGCCCCCGCCTGCTATTGAAGCTTTTCAATCCTTGAATGATGCCTTTACTTCTGCTTCTGTTCTCCGCCATCCTGATCCGGAGTTACCTTTCTTCATCGAGGTGGATGCTTCTGAAGTTGGAACTGGAGCTATCCTGTCCCAAAGACATCCCTCTGATGGAAAGTTCCACCCATGTGCGTATTTCTCTAAGAAGTTCTCTCCTGCCGAACAAATTTATGATGTAGGAAATCGAGAACTCCTGGCTGTCAAGCTTGCCTTAGAAGAGTGGTGTCACCTCCTTGAAGGTTCCTCGATCCCAGTCACGATCTATACAGATCATAAGAATCTTGGGTTCATTCAATCTCTCAAGAGGCTGAATCCCAGACAAGCAAGGTGGGCTCTCTTCTTCGCTCGATTTAACTTTGTCTTGACTTATCGCCCTGGCTCCAAGAATCGGAAAGCCAATGCTCTGTCTCGAAGTTTCACTCCGGTGGATCGTACTCCTGAAAGACAAGAGCCAATTATTCCTCCTGTCAAGATCATCGCTTCTTTGTACCCTCAATTTGCTGATCAAATTCTGGCTGGTCAATCTTCTGCCCCTCCTGATACTCCCATTGGAATGGCATTCGTACCTCCTGAACTTCATCTGCCTATCATACAACAGACTCATAGTTCCAAGCAAGCGGGACATACTGGTCCTGCTAAGACTCTAGAACTTTTACAGCGTCTAGTCTGGTGGCCGACTATTTGTAAAGATCTCAAAGGCTTTGTTGCTGCTTCTACTGTTTGTGCAACTTCCAAGCCTAGCCATTCTCACCCTAGCGGGTTACTACAGCCATTGCCTGTCCCCTCTCGTCCTTGGACGCATTTGGCAATGGACTTCATAGTCGAACTTCCTCCCTCCAGTGGGAACACTGTGATCTGGGTCGTCATAGATCGATTTAGCAAGATGACCCACTTCATCCCTTTACGGAAGCTTCCATCTGCAGTGGAGTTGTCGTAGTTGTTTATTCAATTCATTTTCCGCCTGCATGGCTTCCCGGAGGAGATTGTCTCTGACAGAGGTTCCCAGTTCACGACAAAGTTTTGCCATTCCTTATGCAAGGTCTTGGGTATTTCTCTCCAGTTCTCCTCTGCCTATCATCCCCAAACGAATGGGGCAGCGGAGCGAGTGAATCAAGCCTTAGAACAATTTCTGAGAAATCATGTCTACCTCTGCCAAGATGATTGGTCTGATCTTCTCCCGTGGGCGGAATTTGCCCATAACAATGCCTGTCATTCATCCACTGGAAGATCTCCATTCATGTCTGTGTATGGCCAACATCCCCAAGCCTTTCCGCAAGACTTTGTTTTATCTGATGTCCCAGCCGCTCATGACCATGCTGCCCATATGTCCGCTATTTGGGCTGCAACCAAGTCTAATTTGGAGAAGAGTGCTCTTGTGCACAAGACCTTCACTGATCGGAGACGTAGGTCCTCTCCTCTCTTCAAGGTTGGTGATAAAGTTTGGCTTTCTTCCCGAAACATTCGTCTGAAGGTGCCATCTCCCAAGTTGGGTCCGAAGTTTGTGGGTCCATTTCCCATCTTGGAGATTATCAATCCTGTGGCTGTCAGACTTCAGCTTCCCCCTGAGATGCAATTCCCCGTGTTTCATGTCTCCTTGGTGAAACCCACTACCTCCAACAAGAATATGAGGTGGACAAGATCCTTGACTCCAGAATCTCCAGGGGTTCTCTTCAGTACCTAATCAAGTAGAAGGACTTTGGCCCTGAAGAATGCTCCTGGGAAGGACACTCTGATGTTCATGCTCCTCATCTTGTGAGGGATTTCCACGCTAAGTTTCCCCAAAAGCCTTGTCCTGGTGGTCCAGTGGCCCCCCGTGGGTGGAGGGGGTACTGTCAGGACTGCCAGAAGAACCCGACGGCGCTGTTTACATTCTCGGCGGTCAGTGAAGATCCAAGATGGCGGCGCCCATGCTGAACACATGGCTGCAGCGTCGCTGCATGATGATTTCATCACTGGTGCCGGGATCTCGTCATAAAAGGGTGCCCAAAACACTGTGACGGCAACCCAAGAATAGGATTCAAATCACTACTGATCCTGGGTTCCTGTACTGCCTGTTTTCCAGCCTTGATCCCTGCTCCAGCCCTGATTCCTGCTCCCAGCCCTGATTCCTGCTTCCAGCCTTGATTCCTGCTCCCTGTCCGTGATTCCTGTTACCTGCCTGTGTTATTGAACTTTGCCTGGACTTTGGACTTTTGCATCTGTTCTGCCTGCCCTCGTTAACTCCTGCCTGTGACCACTACTACTGATTCTGCTTAACCCTTTGGATACCGTGACCTTGCTCCCACTAGAGGGCTTCCTCCTTGATCCAGACTACCTCCCTGGAGGGAGCTCCCGGCTCCCTGACAGTCATCATGCTTGGTGATAAATTTCAAATATTTAAAGGCACCATGTCCCTATTCACATTGCGCAACATAAGTCCATGTTTAATAGTTCCTGGGTATGCTTTGTGTCTGATCTCCTGTTCCTGACCCTTGCCTGTCTTTTGACCGTTCCTGTTTTTCTGCCTGTACTGACTTCGGCCTGTTTATTGACCATTCTTTTGGATGCTGTTTCTGTACTGCGCTACCGTTGGTTTTGGCCCTGGCTTGTGATCTTGACTACATCTTGACTCCTGAATTAGTACTGCTCTATCCTTACATATCCTAATGACATCTTATGTATGTGTTGTCTGTCTCTATGTGTGTTGTTCTAGCTATGTAACCTTTATCTCTTTAATACACTCTGTTGACCCTTCAAACTCATTAATACCAAATTAATTTCTACTGTACATCACTACTAAGAACAATTTATGACCCCAGGGGGCACTAGTGAAAAAGCATTAAGGGGTTCATGACCAGATCCCTTAGTGCTCTCCAACAACCAATTGTACCCCCCACCTGAACCTGTGCTCTAAAGAGGTCAGTGTCAGGAGATGTAGGGTACGGCACTGCCTCAAAATGATGCATAAGCTTCAGGGCAGGGTCAGGAGAGGGAACCTACCTGCTCCCACCCATCTGCTTCTCTTGAACTAAGTTCAGAAAGCTTAATTTAGGGCACATTCAGCTGGTCTCAGTGCACCATATTTGCACAATGCCTCCCACAGTGAGAAAAGTGCAAAAAAAGGTCAATTGTGGCATATTTTGCACTTTGCACAGTGACCCTCATGACTCCTCATGGTACATTTTACTTCATTTATTAAATAATTAATGTTAATGAAAGAATAAAGGGTTTCTATATATTCCTGGATCTCTTCTCTGTTCATTTAAGAGCCACCATCTTTTTACACCACCAACATCTACTGCTGTCTCAAGTGATAACCAACAACAATTTTTTGGGAAAAGAAATAAAAGCAGATATTTGAGGGTAAGAACATGTATAAATTGCATTGCAAAGGGAATTTTACACCCACTGTATGTTGAGCTACACAAGTTTCCTGATGGGTTTTCCAGTGATACCAGGATTTATGTAACTATTTGTGTATAGCAGAAAACAGGCACTGGTTTCAAATATGTTCCAGGGCCGGAAGTAGGTGCCCGCCTAGGGTAATTTTTTTAAATTTCTTTATATTTTAAACTCCTTGTTCCCCAATGCGGCTGCCCCAGGCCCCCAGCAGAGTTCTGTTCTGCTTTCCACCCTCCCCGAGACCCAGCCAGTCTCTTACTTGCCCTGCTGGCTGGATCCGTCCGTGGCAAGAGAGGTGCGCCGGCGTGTGCGGTGATGTCAGGAGGCAGCTGTGCGCCTGTGTGGTGACCAGGTGACCTGGCCTGGCGCGTCGTGTGGGTGCGGCGTTCTTTGCTCTCTCCTCTGAGGCTCTGACTCCTCCTGACTGAAACTGTGGGGGGCTGCCTGGTGACTGATCTGCTGCTGCTGCTGGTATTGGAGTTGGAGCTGTTTGCCACACAACAGGTACAGACTTGGGGGGGGGGGCAAAGCATTTTTTGGCACAACAGTTACAGACTTCGGGGGGGGGGCAATATTTTGGGTGCTGCTGGCTGGCACAGGTAGAGATTTTGTGTGCTGTTGGCACAGGTAGAGATTTTGGGGCCGATATGGCAGCTGCTTGCATGGGTAGACAGATAATTGATGTCTTTTTAGCAGAGATATAGATTGAGGAAATAATATGATGGATATTTTGGATGCTACTGGCACAGGTACATGGGACTAAAATGATGGCTGCTGGCACTGGTAAATGGGGGAAAATCAAGAAGGGGTTAATTTCATGTGGCTGGCACATTTATTAATTCTATCTGACTATCTGGACCTCATGTGGGGTGACATGTGTGACTGGGGGGTGGGACTGTTTTACTACTGGAGCTGATTAGGATTATGTGGGCTGTTATTTGGGGGTGGGGGCTGCTGTTTAATGTGCCCTGTGATTATTTGGTTGTAAGTTTGGGCTGATGTCCTGCCTGTAACTTTGAGTGATGTATTATAGAAATATAATACTTTAAAATGCAGAAAAATGCTAGATTTGCCTAGATTTAATGATAAGCGTTTTAATGTTTATAATGTATAGAGCTACAATAAGAATTCACTGTGCCTTAACTGTAAGTCATCAGACTGTCCTCCATTTGTCCTCAGACTGGGCCTCAAACGTCACTCCTTGTTGCTTATCAATATAATAAATGTGCCTTATATATATGTTGCTACATTGTGGTCCCTGAATATCAAAATGTTATGCCTGCCCTGCCTTATGTGTTATAATATGTCTACCATTCAGATCTTTTTATTGTGATGCATTAAAGTAGGGTGACCGGATCACTTGAAAATTCAGGGACATGTCTAGAAAATACAAAGAGCAGAACTGCAACCAGTGCTTCCCTACAACTTGTATTTATCAGACGTGTCCCTGAAGTGTTCACTTCACCCGACGTTACAGTGATACTCTACATTAAATGAAGTTAGTATGAAATAGATTTTGTAATATTCTGAGACAATTTGTAGTTGATCGTCATTTTCTTTGTGGTTTTTCCAGTTATTTCAATTTTTGTTTAGCATCTCTCCAAACATTCCAGCAGATATATGGTTGATAGGGATCAATTTTACCTAGCAACCTGGTATTTTTTTGAGTGAGAGACTGAAGATGAATGTAGGAAAAAAAAGTAACAATAACATTTTAGACTCACTGGGTTCCATTGCCTTCTGACCCCTTTATGTGTGTGCGATGATAGGCAGGTTATCTTGTTGTGCATATGTTAAAATGTGGGGTTTTTTTGTTTGCTTTTTTAGAGAAAATTGCCTTTCTCTATGTTCACCAGCAGAGAAAACTTGAATGATATAGGTGGTAGGTGATTGTGTGTTATACATGATCTAAATGGCCTGACCTAAATTTTAACTTTGTTTTCTTCTGGTGCAGAATTCAGAAAAAGAAGAAAGATAAGGGAAGATGAAGAAAGTAAACTATCACAGCAGTTTTACAAATGGATCAAACCAAGCAAAAGTACAGAAGCAGAAACACCTTCAACTCCAGAAGAATGCGCCAGTGGCATTGGTTTAAGTGGTCAGGATACAGGCATCATAGAAACAGCTCCAGAAATCTGTTTTGAATCTGACAGAGATTTAGAACTAATGCCAGAAAAAGCAAAAAGTAAAAGCTGTGCAGAATCAGACAGTGAGGAAAGTGTCTCTGGAATCCATGGCATCTGCTCACATTTTGCCAGAGAAAGTTTGACACAGGATGACACAATATCAGAAGATACTCAGACTGAAGACAGTCCTAACATAGAGATACATCTAAATGATCCAACCTCATGGCCAGAAATAACCGATACATTCAGAAGGTACCTTATACATCAGGGCCCTGATCAAGGGAAAGATGGGGATTTTGGAAAGTCTCAGTCACATGAGGAGCACTCATTTAACCCTAAGTGGTTCACCAAACAAATACCCAGTGGTAGAAAGATTGAAAGGACATGGTTAATATACTCCAAAACATCAAATGCATTGTTGTATTTTTTTTTTGTTTGGCAAACACATTTTTTCACTGATAAACCCAAAAAAGGGTTTTGAACCCTCGCATTCCAGCTCATGAAAATTCTGCAGATCATCGTGAAAACCATTCACAGTGGAAACTCATGGAAAAAAGGATGAAGGGAGGAAAGTTCATTGATAGTGAAGTAGAAAAAATTATTGTGACTGAAAAGCAGAAGTGGCGAAATGTTTTAAAGTGCATTTTAGATGCCATCTTATTCTGTGCAAGCAACAACTTGGCATTAAGAGGCTCAACGGATGTTATTGGTAGCCCACATGCTGCCATATTTCTAGATATTATAGAAGAAATAGGCCACCATAACATAGCACTAAAAGAAAAGATTGAAATTCACCAAAAAGGTTCCACCAATTACTTCTCTCATAAGATTCAAATTGAGTTTATCACCATCCTAGGGAAGAGAGTCTGATCTGAGATTATTGGTAAAATAAAAGAAGCTAAATACTACTCATTGCTCTCTGACTGTACACCAGATGTATCCCATCAAGAGCAAATGAGTGAAGTCCTACGTTATGTCAGTGTGGTTGAGGGGAAGGTGACAATTGAAGAAAGTTTTATAAACTTCATCCACACCAAAGAGAAAATGGGAAGTGGCTGGGCTTCAGAGATTTTAAACAAGTTACTTACAGATGACATTGATATCAAGGATGCAAGAGGCCAAGGCTATGATAATGCAGCAAATATGGCCGGGAAGTATAACGGAGTCTAGGCAAGAATTTTGCAAGAAAATTAGTATGCAAAATATGTTCCTTGTGCAGCACATAGGGGCATTTTCGTTACTTTGCAAATTCACTAACGGACGCTGGCGTAGATTCGCTAGTGTTATTCGCACCCTTACGCCTGACAAATTTTCGCTACGGATGTAACTATGCAAATTCACTAACTTGCGCACTGTACTGAACGCTACCTTTTACGCTAGACTTCCTTCGCCACCTCAGACCAGGCGAAGCGCAATAGAGTAGATAGGGATTGCTTCAAAAAAAGTCAAAATTTTTCCTAAGTCCCAAAAAACGCTGGCGTGTTTTCTACATTATGGGTGATAGGCTGAAAAAGATCGAAATTTTTTTTAGGGCTCCCCTCCTTCCCCCCTACATTTCCTGACTCATGGCAACTTACCTAGACAGTGGGCACATGTGTAGGGCAAAATACATTTTTTTTTTTAAGTTTTGAAGGTTTTCTAGGCATTTGTAGTGCTGATACATATTCCTCCATTGAAATTTGAATTTGGCGCCGTATGCAAATGAACCATCGCTAGCGAAACTTCGCTTTGCTTGGCGAATCAACACTAGTGCAACTTCACAAACTTACGCTACCCCTGAGCGCAACTTCAGATTTTAGTGAATTTGCGGAGCGCTGGCGAAACTACGATTCTTAGTGAATTTGCCCCATAGTCTCAACCTGGCAGGTGTGCATGCAGCCTCTGTAAATGCTGAAATTAAAATCTTTTTTGGAACAGTTCAACGACTATTCACATTTTTTTCCTCATCTACCAGTCGCTGGGAAATACTAAAAAATACACTGAAAACAACTCTCAAAGGGAACACAGACACCCGATGGGCATCAAGGGCAAGTGCTGTGAAAGCACTGTTTGCTGAGATCATTAATATGTGCGAGGCTTTGTCAGATATCAGAGAAAATTCTTCAAACTCTGATTCTGTGTCTACGGCACAATCTCTTCTTTTGCAAGTTGACTATCATTTTCTCTGCACTTTATTTGTATGGAATAAAATTGTAGGCAAATCGTTGCAAGCCAAAGGCATATCCATCCTTGATGCTTCAAAAATGATCGATGGCCTAAGAAGAACATTCCAAGAAATGCGAGGCATCAGTGCTGATGAAATATACCTTTACGCCAGGGATGTCTGTCAAAAACTTGAAATTCCAGCAACATTTCCTCAAAAGAGGAAAAGAAAAGTGAAAGCCAGAGGAGCATCCTATGAATCAGCCGATGAAGGAGTAGCCTTTCTGCTGGAGATAACTTTAGAATCAGCCTTAATCAAATTTTTGATATTCTGATCTCTGATTTAACATGTAAATAAAAAACACTAATGGATACCTTAGTGGATTTTGAATTTCTTTCTTGCGATGCCCTTGTCACATTTGACTTGCCACAGTTACAGAAAGCTGCATCTGACCTTGCTTTAAAATCAGTGCCGGGCCACACTGGGCAGGCGCCCTAGGCAGGCCCGGCAGCCGCGGCACCTGTTTAGTGTGCGCCTGTGCGAATTTGCGCCTGCATGAAAAACGCATAGAGTCGGCAACAGAAGGGAACCAGACTTGGGGTAGATGGCAGAGGAGGTACGTGCCTGGCGCCCTCCTAGCTTTGCGCCCTAGGCACGTGCCTACTCTGCCTACCCCTAGTTCCGGCCCTGTTTAAAATACAACAAGGATTTGGATGCTCCCGAATTATGCTCAGAAATTGAAAGCTTTAAACATCAAGTGGAAGCCATATTGCCAGATGCAAAGTCTGCAACACCTGTAGACCTATGTCAGATGATACAGGACTATTCAAATTGGGGATGTTCATGATGCAGAAGAGGCACTTAAGGGGTAATATGATAACTATGTATAAATATATAAGGGGATCATATAATAATCTCTCTAATGATTTATTTACCAGTAGGTCTTTCCAGCTGACACAAGGTCACCCATTCCGATTAGAAGAAAAGAGGTTCCAGCTAAATATTGGGAAGGGGTTTGTTACAGGGAGAGCTGTGAAGATGTGGAATTGTCTCCCTGAATCAGTTGTACAGGCTGATACATTAGATAGGTACAAGGAAGGGTCGGATGCTTTATTCACCAGTAGCTCCTCCCAGCAGAAAGGAGGGAGCCAATGAGATTAGAGGAGGGAAAGGGGTGTTACAGAGAGAGCTGGGAAGTGAATCAGGGGTACAGGCTGATACATTAGATAGGTACAAGGAAGGGTCGGATGCTTTATTCACCAGTAGCTCCTCCCAGCAGACAGGAGGGAGCCAATGAGATTAGAGGAGGGAAAAGGGTGTTACAGGGAGAGCTGGGAAGTGAATCAGTGGTACAGGCTGATACATTAGATAGGTACAAGGAAGGGTCGGATGCTTTATTCACCAGTAGCTCCTCCCAGCAGACAGGAGGGAGCCAATGAGATTAGAGGAGGGAAAAGGGTGTTACAGGGAGAGCTGGGAAGTGAATCAGGGGTACAGGCTGATACATTAGATAGGTATAAGAAGGGGTTGGATGGCTTTTTAGCAAGTAAGGGAATACAGGGTTATGGGAAATAGCTCATAGTCCAAGTTGATCCAGGGACTGGTCCGATTGCCATTTTGGAGTCAGGAAGGAATTTTTCCCCCTCTGAGGCAAATTGGAGAGACTTCAGATGGGTTTTTTGCCTTCCTCTGGATCAACTGGCAGATAGGTAGTTAATAAAAAAAAAAAAAAAGGTTGAACTCGATGGACATGTGTCTTTTTTCAACCTAACTTACTATGTTACTATGTTACTATGTTACTATGTATTCACTTGCAGACTGCTATCTAAACATCGATATGGCACTTTGCATATTTCTGACTTTACCTGTAACTATAGCATCATGCGAAAGAAGTTTTAGCAAGCTGAAACTTATTAAAAATGATTTACGTTCAACTATGGGACAAGAGAGGCTTTCAAACCTAAGCATCCTTTCAATGGAGCACGAGATTGCAAAGAAAATAGACTTTGATGATGTTGTAGATAATTTTGCTGCCATAAAAGCAAGAAAAATTGCACTTTAATTTACTTCTCAATATTTGACTGTATTTATTATCTTTTTTACTTGTGTGAAGGATGTGTTTACAACTGTATGTTAAATATTTTTGCCACAGCACCATGAGCACTTTTCATGTTTGTACAGTTCAATGTATAAATAGCGGCAGAAGGATTGGATGAAATTTCTGCAGCAACATATAAAGCCACCTCAAAAATGGGCATGTTGGCAGTGGAAGGGTTACTTCATCGCTGAGCAGGTTTCAGCTTAGACCAATATTGCACTTTTCTCTTAGTAGTTGTGTTACAAGTAAAATGTTGTGGATATTCTAGTATTTGCACTTTGTTTTACAGGATAAAATTATCCTACTGTTTTGGTTTTTATGATATTTATTTAGTGTACTTTATTTTTGTTTGTTAACATTACATATTACATATTTATATAAAAGAAAAGCTTAATTCATTAATGTGTTGTAAGGTTTCTTTATTAAAAAAAACTGCAAGTAATTAGGTGGTAAATGGTCCTAAAGAACAGGGGGGCGCTGATTGAAGTCCTTGCCTAGGGTACCAAACTACCTTGGTCCGGCTGGAAAGTCAGTGAAATTGTGCAGTTTGCACAATCCAAATGTGGAATTTACAGAATGAAAGATATGAATGAAATCATAAGTTAACATAAAAGTAAGTGAAAACAACAGGCAACTTAAGCAACCCAGTCAGCCAGCCCACTACCTACTGTGTGAGCAACCGAATGCTTGCAAGACTGCGCACATGAGCAGTAACAGATCAGCGGGGAGGGAGGGGAGGGAAGGGGAAGGAGGAGGAGTGAAGGAGGGGGGAGGAGTGTGGGGAGGAGTGAGGGGAGGAGGCAAAGAGGGGAGTAAAGGAGAGGGGAGTGGTGGGGAGAGGGGAGTGGTGGAGGGAGGGGAGAGAGGAGGAGGGAGGGGAGTGAAGTGAAGGACAGGGGGAGGGGGAAGGGGGAGGAGGGAGGGGAGTGAAGTGAAGGACAGCGGGAGGGGGAGGGGGAAGGGGGAGGAGGGAGGGAGGGGAGAGGTAGAGAGGGCAGTGAATACAGACTAGGGGTAGGCAGAAGACACTAAATAGGTACCTGTCAAGCAACCCCTTATTGTTGTGCCCTAGGCAGGTGGGTCTTCTGCCTACCCCGATTTCTGGCCCTGACAACAGTATTAGAGCTAACCACTTAAATACAAGGACCCTCACACAGTATTAACGATGGGCAGATCGAGCGAGAGGAACATAGTTCATTCATATCTTTACATATACTGTATTAAGTTTTTGTATTTTACATTATTTAAACTACTCAGGCCTGTTAGTTCCAATATACTATCAGAAGGGACATTACACTACTCAACCCCCCTAGACTTCCACCACCCTCCCTCCACACTCCCCAGTCTCTCCTGTGCTCCTTCACCCCTGTCACTGATGAGGAATCTCAAAGCTTTTGGCCTCTTCTCACCTTACCACCTGCCCGCTTGATCCAATTCCCTCAAAACTTCTCCGCAATACCAATCCTTGTCTAATCAAAGCCTAAACTCAACTAAAACATGCTCTTGTCACCCCCATTCTGAAAAAACCCTCTCTTGATCCCTCCAATCTTTTTTTTTTTTTTAACTTTCTCTTTATTGATTTTTCAAATTATCATGTACAATAAAGCTTTGAAGTTACAAATTTTCTGTTACAGAAAGCATTGGTTTTTCACATTGCCGTTTACCATATAATCAACAGTATACAACCAATAAACCTGTGTCATTTCACACAATTGGTACAATCGTAAGGCACATAGCTTAACCAGGATCACGCCCCAGAATAGGAAGCGACCTCAGAGCATCAGAGCATAAGTAGGAAAAACGTAAACCAACAGATGATAACACAAATAAACAAAAAAAAGGAAAAAAAAGGAAAATCTCCTCCTTGGGCAAGTCCTTAGCAAGGGTATGACTGTGGAATTTGGACTGAAAGATTGGTGGCTATGGTGGCTGTGGCTCCCCCCTTCATCGACCCTTCCCATCCAGGATCCTGTCCCATTTGAGCAGGGAAGTAGCAAGAACAGAGAAAAAAAAAAAAAAAAAAAAACCCAAGTGATTATACCCGGCTAGGCCAATTCCGGTAAGCCCCTATACATGCTGAGTACAGTCCCAGGCCGACCAGATCCTGTCGAAGCTGTCCACTGTATTATTACGAAGTGCCGTTAGATATTCCATCAGGCTGATGTAATCTGTTTCAGATGGGGGATGGGTACATTTCCACTTCCCCGCAATTGCACATCTAGCCCCAGTAAACAAAGCATTCACCAATTTCTGCATGGGATTTTTGAGACTAGGCACTCTCTTCCCTAGTATATAAACCAAAGGGTCAGGTGGTATGTCAAGAAGTAGCACTCTTTGCAGCCAAAGTCTCACCATTGTCCAGTAAGTTTGGATGCCTGGACAGGACCAGAACACATGTAGTAATGTCCCCTCCATGTTACAGCCCCTCCAGCAATTGGGGGAGGTTGTCAGTGGAAACATCTTATATAGCAGGGAGGGAGTATGATACCAGCCCATCATGATCTTATATATGTTCTCTTTCAGAGTAATACAAAGTGGAGTTTTAGTCGCATTGTCCCAGATATTATGCCAGGTTCCTAACTCCACAGGGTGACCCGAGGATTCTTCCCACTTGTTCATATATGTATGGGGGGCTATAGTGAAATCTTTTTCATTAAACAATGAGTACCATTGCGAGATCAATTTTCTCTGGGAGTAGCCCCCCCTACATATACGCACCACCGAGTTGTTCCCCGGTGTCAAACCATCTGGGCATAGGGATAGGGCCAAATGTCGCAACTGTAAATATTGCAGACTCGTGAGGTGGTCCAGGCCAGGTTCTCCAAGCAATTCTTGGTATTGTTTAAGTTTCCCAGTGAGGGGATGAAACAGTCTACCCAAGTGAAAGAGATCTCCTCTAGTAGCTAATGCATGAAATGCTCTAGTAAAGCCTGGAGGGAACTCTGGGTTCCTAACCAGTGGGGTTAACTGCGAGGGAGTAGCCATCGCCTTACGCCATACAGATATAGTGTGGGCAGTAGATTGAAGCATTCCCCCCTTGTCCTTGGACGTGAATGGCCTATCGGTCCATACATAAGCTGCTAAATGGGGAGAGTGGACATAGTCCAATTCTATCATGCCTCATTTCGTGGAGGGGAGGCGATTCACTCAGTCCCCAACCTGTTTAATCTGGGCGGCCAAATAGTAGTTTAAAATATTTGGTACTGCTAGACCTCCCATAGATTTTGAACAGTACAACGTATGTTATTATGTGCCCAAATTAAATTTAAAACCGCCGATTGCATGCTCATGAGTTCCACCTTGGGGACAGGGACCGGAAGAGTGTCAAAGAGATATAAGAGCCTAGGTAGGAGGTTCATCTTTACTGAGGCAATTCTGCCCATCCATGATATTGCATATCCATGCCAACGTTTCAACTCTTGCTTCAGCTGGGTCATGAGTGGGGGGTAATTTTGTTGATAGAGAGAATCATAATTTGGCATTAAACGTGTCCCTAGATATTTGAGAGATGAGGTTACCCATCGATACGAAAAATTTAATTGAAGTAACTTAAGTTGTGATTGTGGGAGAAGGATAGGTAAAGCTTCAGATTTGTCATTATTTACTTTGTACCCCGAGATCTGGCCATATTTTGACAGTATGTTATGAAGGTTAGGGAGAGAGGTCAAAGGATGTGTCACGGTAAGTAAAATATCATCCGCGTAAAGGCCTAATTTGTACGTTTTGTCCCTGAGTTCAATGCCTTTGATGTCCGGACATTGACGAATTGCTTGTGCTAGGGGTTCAATACTGATGGCAAAAAGTAACGGGGACAATGGGCAGCCCTGTCTGGTCCCGTTCCGTACTTGAAGAGGCCCAGAGAGGATGCCCGGTAGTTTAATCTGAGTGTGTGGGGAGGAGTAAAGGGAATGAAGAGCAGTTAGAAAATGCCCTTGAAAGCCCATAGTTTGCAATGTTAAAAACAGATAGTCCCATCTAAGACGATCGAAGGCCTTTTCGGCATCTAAACTAAGAACTAACAGAGGGGTTTTTCTCCTATTTGCTACATCTATGAGATTGGCAGCCCTTCTGATGTTGTCACCCGCCCTTCTGCCTAGCACAAACCCCACCTGGTCCGAATTGATCAAACTAGGTAACAATATGTTTAATCTATTTGCAAGTATCTTTGAAAATATCTTCAGGTCCAAATTTAATAGCGAAATTGGGCGGTAGTTAGCACACTTTGTGTGATCCTTACCGTCTTTGGGGAGCAGAGTTATGAATGAGCTCAATATAGTCATAGGGATATGCTCCCCTTCCATCCAATTATTAAATAGTTTCAACATGTGTTTACTTAATTGTCCTTTAAAGGTCTTATAATACCCATACGGCAACCCATCTGGGCCAGGCGATTTGTTGGAGGGCAACTGTTTTAGAGTCATTGTAAGTTCCTCCTCCGATATGGGGGCATTAAGGTCCTCCCTCCCCTGTACAGTTAATTTGGGCAAATTTAAGTGGTCTAAAAAAGTTTGGGCTCGCCTGGCCCATCCATCTGTGCTATTAGTAGGGAATAGATTGTATAAGTCTGTATAGTATGCACGAAAGGCCTCTGCAATCGCTTCCGGAGTACAGACATTGCCATGAGCTGTGTGAATAATCTGGGGGGTTTGCAGGGCCTGTTGAGCTCTTAGTTTTTTCGCTAATAATGTATGTGGTCTATTGGCCTTTTCATAATACAGCTGTCTGTACCTGTTCATCAGTTTATCAGCATCCACCATTTTAAGATCTTTCAGGGCATTTCGTAAAGTAACTACTTCAGCCAGAGTGTGAACCGTAGGGGCCTGTAGATGTCTTTTCCAAAGTAGTTTAAGGTCAGACTCTAGCTGCTGGCTTTTAAGTAACCTGTTTTTTTTGTACGCTGAGGCTTGTGCTATACATTCCCCCCTAACCACCGCTTTGTGAGCCTCCCACAAAGTATTTAACGAGTCCACTGAGAATTCATTTATAAGAAAGTATTCTTCTATGCCAGATTGTATCCTATCCCTAGAAGAGGACCATTTCAAAATATTTTCATTAAGCCTCCAAGGCCCCCTATAGGCTGTGGGGGAGCCCAGTGACAACATTACCTCTATAGGTGCATGGTCTGTCCAAGTGATCTGGTGCACTGTGGACTTCTGCAAAATGGAACATAAAGGCGAGGAGAGGAAAAAGTAATCTATACGAGTGTGTACTTTGTGAGGGTGAGAATAGAATGTGAACTGTCTCTAGGGTGCTGTATTCTCCACACATCTTGTAAATAATATGACCTCAGCAATGCCCGGAATTGTTGACACGTTTGTTCAACGGATCGAAAGGAGACCAAAGGTGTAGATCCCAATCGATCCATTGAAGGAGTATGCATCAAATTGAAATCACCACCCACTATCAGATTTCTAGTAACATCAGTGTTGATTTTAGCTAAAATAGATTTCAACTTATGAAGCGGTCTTTGATTAGGGAGATACACATTGATAAGGGTCACATGAGTCTCAACAAGTAGCCCATGTATAACAATATAGTGGCCCTGCGGGTCCGCAACCGTATGCTGCACGGTGAACTGCACCTGTCTGTGGATAAGAACCGCCACACCCGCCTTTTTCTGTGGCCCAGAGGCTCTCAGGATTAATGGAAAATCTTTGGACTGAATTCTCCAGGGATCAGTTTTGCGGTGATGTGTTTCCTGAAGGAAGATAATACTGGGACCCGAGGATTTAAGGTCCCTATACAGGAGATTACGTTTCAGTGGGGAATTCAACCCATTAACATTTAATGATATTAATTTAGCCATTTTGGGTGTCTAAATTGCAGCATATCAGGGTGCGAACCCGTCCGGGTGACAAAATTTTGCAATAACACATATCCCCCACCATTAGCATATACCCAAAGAAAGGGGAGCCACACATAAAGCCAGAAGCACCTTGCATACCAGAAGAGTGCCCAAAAAGAGAAAAAAAAAAAAAAAAGAGAAAAAAAAAGATAAACAACCATCAAACATCCAACTTATTGTTGGTCCGATCGGTCTCTCTATCCAATCAAGCCAGCCGAGAGAAGGGCCTAGAATAGATAATTCGCAGGCCTGGCCCGTAACGGGGTATAGAAGAAGGAAGATCAGGGAAAAGGTCGCATCAACTCGTGCTCCATTTACTCCCAGAAATCAGTGTTGGCAACATAACTATTTTCACTTATAAAGGCAAAAAGAACTGTGAAAAAACGTGGCCCAATAGATGATATGGGCGCAGGATAACTCCGGCAAACCAGCCTCATGGATCCCCCAACTGGTGGAAGAAGCAGCTCTGTAGTGGATCCGATGAAATTCAGGTGGGCTCCATCTGTGGGGTAAAAGGTACCGGAGAGGTGCGTGGAGAGCCTTGTTGTCGTCTGGATCCCGGTGATACCGTGCTCCATGATGGAGATAGTCGGCTCTGTTGTTGTTGCGGGGAATGCAGGCCCGAGGGAACATCATCTTTATCTAGCCCCAGCTGCTGTAGGAATTGGGAGGCTCTGTCAGGATCCTGGATGACAAACTGGGAGCCCTCGCGGTTGACTATCAAACGAAAAGAGAAGCCCCATCTGTATGGGATCCGGTTCTCCCTCAGTTTCTGTGTGACTGGTCTCATCGCTCTCCGTTTAGAGAGTGTAAGCAGGGATAAGTCATTAAAAATTTGGATCTTAGCTCCCTGGTGTGTATAATGGGATTGATTGCGCAGTTTTAATGTAATAGATTCCTTACTTTCAAAGTAATGCATTCTCACCACAATATCTTTCGGTAGGTTGGAATTTGCTGGGGGGTTCCCCAGGGCTCTATGAGCTCTGTCCATCCTCCAAGCTTCTGGTGGAAGATCAGGGTTAATCGCTGAGAACAGGCCCCTCAAATAGGCCCTAAGGTCTTGGTTTGTGACGGAGTTAGGGACCCCCCTAATTCTCAGGTTTTGGCGCCTCTCCCTATTTTCCAGGTCCTCTTGAATCAATTTTACACGATGTATCTCTTCTCTCAAAGAGGTATTTTCATCCTCTAAATATGCCATCCTATGTATAATCTCGTCTGAGGTGTTCTCCAGCTTATCTGTGCGCTCACCCAGGGATGAGATATCCCGCGTGAGCTCAGCCACCGCTGATTTCAGAGAAGCTGTGATACTATGTGACAGTTTATCATGTAAGGATTCGAGCTGCGCAGACAGAATGTCCGTGGTAATAGCTGTTTGAGGAATAGGGAGAGGGCTCACTTGTATACCTGGAGAGGCGTCCGCCATGTCCACTTGCTCCGTCTGCCTCAGCGTTGCTGTTTCAGAAGTGTGACTCGGGGAACTTGATGCACTAGAAGACGGGTCAGCGCCATCTTGGATTTCCGTCCCAGCGCGGTGAGAGGCTTTGCGGTTCAGGAACGGCAATAAAGTGCCCTTCAAAGTTTTTGTGCGCCTTTTGCCCATGCCACTCAGGTACCTTGTAGCCTCTAATTGTGCCCGGTGCAATTGGAGGCTCAGCTGTTAGCTTTTAGCAGGCTTTAATAGGAAATAAGCACGGAGCTCAACCTAATGTGCGACCATCTCCAGTCCCACCAAGCTCCGCCCCCCGATCCCTCCAATCGTGACAACCTCCGACCTATCTCTCTGCTACCTTTCATCTCCATACTACTTGAGCGCCTAGTCTACAACCGACTAACCTCATTCCTCTCTGACAATAACCTGCTGGACCCCCTACAATCTGGTTTTAAGCCACAACACTCCACGGAAACTGCCCTGACTCGACTAACTAATGACCTTTTAACCGCTAAAGCCAACAATCATTTCTCACTACTAATACTGCTTGATCTCTCAGCCGCATTTGACACTGTAGATCACCCTCTCCTCCTCCAGTCCCTCCATTCGCTTGGCCTTCGTGACACAGCCCTGTCCTGGTTCTCTATTTACATCACCAATCATTCCTTCAGTGTCTCCTACAATGGAGTATCATCTTCTCCCCTACCTCTTTCTGTTGGAGTTCCGCAAGGCTCTATCCTGGGACCATTACTATTCTCCCTCTATACTTCCTCCCTCGGCAAATTAATCAACTCATATTTTTTCCACTACCACCTCTATGCTGACGATACTCAGATCTATCTCTCATCTCCTGATCTCAACCCAGAACTCCTAACTCGTGTCTCCTCCTGCCTGTCCGCTATCTCTACCTGGATGTCGCAACGCTACCTTAAATTAAACCTCTCTAAAACTGAAACGGTTCTCTTTCCTCCAACTAACACCAGTAACATCCCAGAAGTATATATCATAGTTAACAATTCCACTATCACCCCCTCTCCCCAGGTCCGGTGCCTTGGGGTTATCCTAGATTCTGCCCTGTCATTCACTCCTCATATCCAGTCACTTATTAAATCATGTCACTTCCACCTAAGGAACATATCCAAAATACAATCATTTATCACCCAAGATGCTGCCAAAATTCTTATTCACTCTCTCGTCATATCACGTCTAGACTATTGTAACTCTCTTTTAATTGTCCTCCCCCTCCAGAGACTGTCACCTCTCCAGTCCATAATGAACACTGCTGAGAGGCTCATACACCTCAGCAACCGCTCCTCCTCTGCCTCACCATTCTGTCAATCCCAGCACTGGCTTCCGTTACCTTTCAGAATCAAATTCAAATTAATGACACTGACATTCAAAGCACTTCACAACTCTGCCCCACCCTACATCTCTGAACTCATCTCTATATACTCACCCACTCGCTTACTACGCTCCTCTACTGACCTGCTACTCAACTCTTCTCTCATTACCTCCTCACATGCTCGCATTCAAGACTTTGCATGGGCTGCACTTCTTTCTAGAAGCCTACCGTCACTCTGCTTAACTACCAAACACAACACCACATACAGTACATTTCTCACCAACTTAATTCGATCTTGCCCACTCCCACACGTTGTGTATTACTGCCTTCCCTTTAGAGTGTATGCTCTTTTGCATAGGGCCTTCCTCACCTTTTGTACCGGTATTGATTGTGATGTTTGTATCTCCATATGTTCTATGTATAGAATTCATGTGATTTAGTTGTATAATCACATTTACTTTACAGTGCTACGCAATATGTTGGTGCTATATGAATACATGTTAATAATAATAATAATGATAATATACTGTTATATACACTGTATTCCAATGAAAACGCATAGCTGAAGGGGAGCAGAGCTTATTTATTCTGTTCCTTTCTCTTGCAAATATCCTGATCAAGTCTCTGCTAGTTTCTTAAAATTCATAAATTTCAGAGAGTCATGTGCCAGATGTGCCATCAATAATTAATGCATATAAGGATATTTTAGTGTCCAGTAATGATGTTTATATCTTTCAGCATGTACAGTAACTAATAATAGTGTAGTATTATTTGAGTAATTTGAGTATTATTTATATTTGTTTCCAAGCAAATTAGTTTTCATATTCATTTCTGGCTTAAGTAATATTGTATAACATTTGGGCAGAAATATGCAGCCTAAAAGTCCAGCACTTGAAGTCACTATAGCAAATATCTCCACACACACAGTGTTTTTGCCTTTGGTGCTCAGATAGGCCGGGATCATTGTGATCCAAACACTGCAGAAGAGCAACATGCTGAAAGTGATGTACTTGGCCTCATTAAAACTGTCCGGTAATGTCCGAGCTAAAAATGCTAAAACAAAACTAACAGCTGCCAGAAGCCCCATATACCCAATAACTGAGTAAAAGCCAATAGCTGAGCCCTCATTGCACTGAATGATGATGGTTCCAGGGTAAGTGTGAAGGTCCAGTTCCTGAAAGGGAGGAGAAATGGCCAACCAAGTCATGCAGATTATTATTTGAATGGATGAGCAGAACAAGACTACAGAATTGGACAGTTTGACTCCCACCCATTTTCTCCATGAGCTCCCTGGCTTGGTGGCTTTGAAAGCAACACAAACCATGATAGTCTTGGCCAGGAGAGAAGAGACAGCTATGGAGAAGGTGATTCCAAAAGTGATGATGCGCAGCATGCAGGTTATATCCACAGGGCGACCGAGGAACAGAAACACACTGAGGAAGCTCAGCTTGATGGAGACAAGGAGGAGGAAGCTCAGGCTCCTGTTGTTGGCTCTCACAATGGGGGTGTCTCGGTATTTAATAAAGACTTGTAATATCATTTGAGTTATAAGAAAAAAGAGAATACAGACGGCTGAAAAAAATATGGAAATAACATCATTACTGTATGATAAAAACACTTTCTCTCTTTGTATACATATATCCTTCATCTCATTAGGCCATTCCATGTCTGGGCATTGGGTGCAGCTCACACTGTCTATATAAATAGCAAAGAGAAGAAAAAAAATCAAGAAGGAGATTAATTTATGTAAAATGTTTTTTTTTTATCTCAAGTTAATAAAATTGTAATTAATGTAATCAGACTGAAAAGAGTAAACGGCAAGATACACACCAATAAGATAAGATAGAATATATTTTCATTTATATAGTGTTCAGTTAGGCCTTTCTAAGCTAAGCTAAGCATTATAGTTTTAAATTCGTGCCATCTGCTTGAGTAATAGGATCACTGCTCCCTGGAGGATCTGAAAGTTTGTTATTGCTTGAGTTCTGTAGCCCAGCTAAATGCTAAAGACACTCTGCCCTATTTTTGTCATTTTGCTATCAGTGTATTAGCCTGACCCACTCAGAAACAGACGTGCTGCATCTCCTTTGTAAGTTCCCATCAGATTGTTCTAGTTCCACCCACTTAAATACAAATTAGAACATTGTAGTTCAGCCCACTGCTTGAGTTACTGCATTCCTGCACACCCCCTATTAACTGCAATCAGAATGTTCTAGCAAAGCCTATTGCTTGAGTTACAAACTTCTTGTTCTATTCCCTGTCTAGCCCTCATGTTGAGTTAAACATTAGCTCTTGCTCCAAAGCTCTAAGAACATCAGTCATCAGAACAGTTTAGAACATATTATTGTATTACTGTAACAAAACAGGAAATTAATGCAGGTTATGCACTTTGGCAAAAATAATATAAATGCAAGTTCTACACTAAATGGCAGTGTGTTGGGAGTTTCCTTAAATGAGAAGGAAAGGCTAAAAGTAAGTAAGCTTTATTAGAAAGGTCTATATAATTACACCAGTAAACTCTCAAAGTAATGCTGCTTTAAGTCCTCTTTCAAAAGAAACAGCACATTTCTTTCCTTCTATTGTGTACTCATGGGCTTCTGTATCAGACTTCCTGTTTTCAGCTTAAACCTCCAGTGCTAGGGCTTGAGCATGCTCAGTTTGCTTTTCTCCCCCTCCGTCCTCCCCTCCCTGCTGTAATGTGAGCCCAGTGCTATGAGGGAGCAGGGAGAGACTCAGACAGGAAGTGATGTCACACCAAACCAATATGGCAGTTGCTATCCTAAACACCTCAAGAGCTGTTTACACAGGTATGGTAAAACATTCTGCAGAAAAAATATAGTGTTATAGTTTGCACTATTGTGACTAATCTATTGGAAATAAACTGCTTCAGTAGCTTTCCTTCTCCTTTATATAAGAAGGATCTAGGGTTTTTTGTAGATAACAAGTTGTCTAATAGCAGGGGACCTTTTTACCCATAAAATGGATCACCATACCAGAGCCCACCCCTTTAGACTAAAAGAAAAGAAATTTCATTTGAAGCAACGTAGGGGGTTCATCACAGTGAGGACAGTGAGGTTGGGGAATGCACTGCCGGGTGATGATTCAGTTAATGACTATAAGAGGGACTTGGATGATTTCTTGGACAGACATAATACAAAGGCTATTGTGATACTAAACTCTATAGTTAGTATAGATATGGGTATATATCATTTATGTGACAGTAGGGAGGGGTGTGTGTATGGGGCTGGGTTTTCATTTGGAGGGGTTGAACTTGATGGACTTTGTCTTTTTTCAACCCAATTTAACTATGTAACTATGTAACTATACATTACCAACAAACTGCTGCATCCACCTTTAAGATGTCCTCTTACAGGAACGACAATACTTAAGGATGTGTAGCAGAGCAGAGCTCACCCTTATGTAGTGTAGGATCTCCCTGTCAGCCGCTGCTCTCTGCTCCCACTGGCAGTGGGTGTGTAGTTGAACTAAGGTGTTTTGTTCCAACAATATCTGCACTTCCTCAGAGTCTTGACTCTGAGGGACTGCCGGTATTGTTTTTTTTACTCTATAATTACTCTTTCTAAGGTAATGATGGGTTCTCCTGAAATTCTATACCTTCAAGCATCATCTTGAGATTATAAATAATACATTCACAGTATTTATTAATTAAACTGGAAGTATTTTCACTATACCAGTTATATTAGAGATCTCTCCCATGGAACATGCAACACAATCATAACAACAGGATTGGGCTTGAGGAATTGGCATCTTCCTGTATCCTGGAAGACAATTGTCTGAACATTGAGATCTTGGGATCTAGAAACATGAGAAGTACATTTCAAAAGAACATATCTGGTATATTTTACATTTGTTGTCATTCATTTTAGCATATTTACCTTAAATATTTCTAAATCGATATATCGTCATTTTATGTGTGACAATATACTTGGAATATGTAGAAATATAATGAGAAAATGCACAGAAAAATGTTCATGTATGGAGACAGTTGTAGAGATGTGGTCAGGTTGTTGCACATAATTATAAAGTTAATGCCCTTAAAGAGTAAATCCTCAAGAATGATTTAAAAAAAACTGATATAAAGTTGAGGGTGAGGAATTTCAAGGTAATTTTCTCAGAGATATAACCTGAGCCATTAGCAATGTTAGACAGGGGGAGCTTAAAGAAATTAATGCGTGGCTGAAAGATTGGTGCATGGAGACGGGCTCTGGGTTTTTGGAGAACTGTGCTGATTTCTCAATCAACTACATGTTCTTTGCTAGGAATGGTGAACTACACTTCAATGATAATGGTGCAGCTGCTTTGGGGGAGAAGTTGGCTAGGTATGGGAGAGAGGGTGTAGTAAAGGATTGCATGAAAGACAGATTAGATGAGGTAGTGGGCAAAGGGAGGGAAAGTTGGCTGGGGTACTATTAAGGATAGGAAGGAACACGTCATATATGCAATATGGTACCAGTATTAAATGTATGTTTGCAGGGGGCGTGGTTACATGGCACACTGAGCAGTCGCAGGGACAAGACTCTCCCGACCCAAGCCATCTGAAACACAGATTTAAGTGAGACCCATAGACAGCAGAGTGCTCAAAACACCATGTCTCCGTACCTGGGAAAGAAAGTGGTGTGCCGCATGGAAGCCCGTGAATCCAAGATGGCGGGCGCAGAGGCCCGCAGCCCAAGCCCAGCAGGCTCTACTGCCTCCAGCTACAGCACTACGTCGGCACCATCTGACATCCGTGCCATACTAGCTGCTTTGCTAGCCAAAACAGATCTCACGGCGATGGCAAAAACCCTGCAAGAATCTCACAAGGCAGACATAGCCGAGATGAAGGTGGAACTACGCAGCATATCTAATTCACAGAGCAAAATGGACACAAGGATGGGCAAAGCTGAAGTGGCACATAACCAGCTTACCCACCGGGCTAATGACCACCACAGATTTATTTGCCTCCTTCGCAAACATATGGAAGACTTGGACAATAGGGGGTGATGCAATAACCTCAGAATTAGAGGCATACCTGACGCGGTCCCTCCAACTGAACTGCGCAATACGGTGAGTGCCATTTCCAATACCATTCTGGGGAAAGATCCCACCACCCCTCTGGAGTTAGATCGGGTTCACCGCACCCTAGGGACTCCCAGAATTAGAACCGAACACCCTAAAGCTGTAATTCACAAATTCACAATAAAGGAGGACATAAGCCATGCGCTGCGCAACACAGACTATGAAATATCCATTTTTCAAGACCTAGCTTGGTTAACTATACAGCAACGTTGTGCCCTTAGACCTTTCACCACGGTCCTCAGGGCTAAAAACATTGCCTACAGATGGGGCTTCCCCTTCTCCCTCACTATCACAAAAGATGGGAAACAACACAGCCTCAGAGAACCAGATGGCATAGAGGAGTTTTGTCATCACCTAGCCCTGCCTGTACCTGATCTCAAGGATTGGAGGGAATTGGCGTATAATGGTGATCTACTAGATGTCGAACATTGGCAATGTAAAAGTAGAGCCTAGAGGTCTTCATGTCAGGCTACCCCAGAGCCCACAAACTAACACCTAGAGCAGGACAAAAGTCCTATGAGGACTCTGGATTATGCTTCACATATCTCAGCTTCTAGAGTGACTGGCTCTTTGAGTCACTCACCTCTTCAACGCCGGAGGGTCATTACAGGAAAATACTCATTTGATTCACCAAAACTCCTGTACTCTGACTCTGATCATTTTTGGAAGGACCATAAAATGCCGGACCCTTTCACTCTTGCAGATCGGCAGACATTGGACACCTACCTTATTTGTTTAAGCCCATGGGAACTCAGTTGCGAGGCTTCCATAGTCACACAGAGGATCTTCTTGCTAAAAGTATCCTAAGTATAACTGGTTGTTATTCACTTTCTACTATGTTTGGAAAAGTTTCTACAGTCCACATCCAGGTTTCAGATACTGGCTTAAATACGTCATTGTGGTTGTTAGAGAAGTTTACTGTTTACAAGGTTTAATATTTTGATTCGCCAATTTTAGTATTTTGTACATATACCCACTGGGTGCAAACTGTATAGTTCAGAAATGTTATGTCATTAATTACTTTACCTAGGCAACTCTGCTTCTACTTATAGACTAATATGGATGGTCTAACGCTGGTCATAGGCTTCAGCTCTACAGGTGTTCATCCCCAGATCAGGGAGGGGGAGAGTGGTTTGTGGAGGTGGATAAACAAAAAAACTATAGAATAAAAATAGGGAGAAAAAAAAAACAATAACAATAATAGTGACAAGGCTGACAAAATTACGCAACTACTTTAAGGAAAATAATTCGGAACACACAAACCCATGGACAGTTTGGCTAGCACACAAGTGTGTGATAAGAGGGGAACTAATCCAATTAGGGGCCAGAAAACAAAAAGAACATAATGCCAAACTACAACAATTGATAGCCAAAATCTATACGCTAGAAGCACAACACAAACACTCTAAATTCGCACCTATATTAGAAGCCCTAACACAAGCAAGGAAAGAACTACAAGACACATACTCTGCCTTTATGATAATTGAAATACACAAGAAACTATATTTTGAGCATGGCAATAAATGTGGCCGTTTGCTAGCAGCTGCACTAAAAAAGAAACAACTAAGAAATCACATTACCAAGATATGGACTCCAGAAGGCAAAATGGTACATACTACCACAGAAATAGCTGAAGTATTCTGCCAATACTTTACTAAGCTATATCAGCTCCCATCCCAAGTTAGAAGACACAACAAATTGCTGCATAGAGAACAATTAGTATGGATTACATCCAAAACTCTAAGGGTAAGGACACACTGGACGATTTGTCGCCAACGTTTTTAAAAAGCAAATCGCAGCGACATATCGCTCGTTTTGTCTCTGAACAAAACCAAATGAAAGACGCCAGTTCCTGTGCCCACATCGCGTTTGTGAATCGCCTGTAGCTCCAAAACGCACTGAAACCCTTTTCCGAGCGATTTATCAGAAATAGCATGTACTTAGAAAAGCACTGAAATCTCCTAGACACGCACACACATACAGATAAGTAGCAGCAATTGTATTCAAATTACAATGCGAACGCAATGACGCAAGAACGCAAGCACGTAAAGACGCCAGGTTACAGCGGGAAGCACAAAACGTTTTCGGTTTGGGTGGAGCACGTACCGCACAGAGTAATGGGATACAAATCACTCTGTGCCAATAGTCGCTGTGAATCGTCTGTTCAAAAAAGACGATCGTCTTGTCGCCGCGATTTACTTTTATAAAACGTTGGCGACAAATCGTCCAGTGTGTCCTTACCCTTAGATCCCAAAACTCTCAGACGAAGTGACAAAAGTTCTAGATACACCTTTTACAAAGGAAGAATTTCTGTTGGCCATCAAGACGACTAAAACAGGTAAAGCCCCCGGGCCTGATGGGTTCACCATAGCTTACTTTAAGGAGCTGAGCGACCACATCGTTCCTTATCTAGTGGAGGCTACAAACTCCATCTCAGCATCCACAGAAATCCCTAAAGAAGCCTTTGAAGCCCACATTACGCTAATACACAAGAAAGGAAAGGACACTACAGACCTGGGAAACTTCAGGCCAATTTCCCTATTAAATACAGATACCAAATTATACACTAAAGTACTAGCCACCAGACTTAATCCGGTACTATATTCCCTTATTCATCCTGAACAGGTAGGCTTCGTCCCACACAGGGAAGCCTGGGACAACACAAACAAGCTATTTAGCTTTCTTCAATATTGCAAGACAAAGTCCATCCCTGTCATGCTATTATCCACAGACTCTGAGAAGGCATTTGACAGGGTGGACTGGTCTTTCTTAAGAAATACACTAACAAGCATTAACTTAGGCCCCAGAATGCAATCCTGGCTCTCAACCCTCTACACTTCCCCTACAGCGAAATTGCGCATTAATGGTGAATACTCACAACCCTTTCACATAACAAATGGGACAGGCCAGGGCTGTCCGCTCTCTCCCCATCTATTAATTTTGTCAATTAAAAGGCTTCCTTAACAAAATCAGACACAACCTGGATATCAATGGCATCTAAGTTGGTTCGAAGGAACACAAAACAGCAGCATACGTTGATGACTTAATCTTTTTTCTCAGGAACCCTAGAATTTCCCTCCCAAATTTATTGAAAGAACTAGATGACTTTAATTTAGTAAGTCATTTTAAAATTAACTTAGCAAAATCAGTAGCCTTGAACATTTCAATCCTCCAGGAGGAGTTCTCAGCAGTAACACATTCATTTCCGATCTCAATTTCAAGCACCTATCTTACCTATCTAGGCCTAAAAATATTTCCGAATGTACAACAGACCATAAGTAGAAATTACGCGGATTTCTTATAATCCGTTAAAGCTGATCTAGGAAACTGGTCCAGCAAAACGCTGTCCTGGTTAGGACAAATTAACACTCTGAAAATGAACATTCTGCCCCACTTCTTATACATCACACAGACTATCCCCTACCCCCTTCCCAAAGGAACATTTCAGTCCTTGTACACGCTTACAAGAAGATATATCTGGGCAGATAAAAACCCCAGAATAGTGAAAGTTACACTAAGTGCAGCAAAGTCTAATGGAGGTCTTGGCCTCCCTGACTGGAAGAGTTATCATCAGGCCACAATAATATGTAGATGCCTAGACTGTTTCTTCCACAGAAAAGCACAACTCTGGATGTGTATAGAGCAGGAATCCCTAGCGACTCCATTATGGGCAGCCCCATGGTTAAAGCCGATCGACAGAACCGTCAGGGAAGAAACAGACTCCAAATTGAGATACACCTTAGACACTTGGGATACCCTTTCCAAATCAAGTAAATGGATTAACTCTCCAACTCCCCTCCTTCCAGTTATAGGCAACCCAGCATTCATCCCAGGCTTAGATCTTGGAAATTACAAAGGTTGGAATATTTTACTGCACTCTGGAGCTAATTATTTTTATAATCAGAGTAAGATGAAAGACATTGAGGAGATTCTGGGAGACACATTCCGTCTGACCTCAACAGATTCAAGTTACGACAAATCAGACATAGAACAAACATGGTCGGAGAAAGAACCCCCTAAAAATGGCAAAAAGATCTAAGCTCTAACATAACAGACAAACAGTGGGGCAAAATTACACACCTCACATGCCAATCTTCCCAATGCGCTAAAATCCAGGAGATTAACTACAAACTACTCACTAAATGGTATAGATACCCCACGAAGCTGAATAAAATATATAGTGCGGTTTCACCCAATTGCTGGCGATGTAGGAAGCATCTGGGTACCCTAACCCACATATTCTGGGACTGTCCCATACTATTTACATATTGGGGCACTATATGCCAAATTATCAAACAGTTACTGACATTGAGATTGCTAATGACCCATTAGCTGTACTCTTACACGACTCTCCTCTTTCAATCCGGGCATACAAAAAGTCATTAGCCCCCGTTATGCTGGACATGGCAAAATCACTTATCCCGATTAAATGGAATCAGACTGCCAGCCCCATTGTGAATGATTGGCTACAAAAAATGAAGGCGATCCAGAGATTTGAGGAATTGAGAACGGATTTATCAACTGGTTTTCAGTCTTTTACAAAAAAATGGTTCTTTGGATACAATTTCTGAGTTCAGATCTAGACCCATGTAGGATTGGTCCAAATTCATTATTTCTATAACTTTTAAAATTATCCCTCTTCTCGTATGATTGCTGAGTCTGCTGTTGCCGCATGGAGACTCCAACCCAGATAAGAACAGTGATAAAAGGTCAGCTAACACAATCCCGAACTAACCCATGGATTCTTGGGAAAAACATATTAAAAATTTGAAAGAGTTTTCCCAGTCAGGTATGTACAACCTCACTCCCCACACCTGCCAAGGTTAATTTCTCTATCCCTTCACGTCTTTCTCTTCCCCTTCCCCTATCCAATCCCTCCTCCCTTCTCACCACACCTTCTTTCCTTCCTTCTCTCTTTCTTTTTCCATGTTTCTTTTTGTTTTAAATACTCATTCAGCAGATGCTTTGCAGCACTGACACATGGTTCATATTACATCAGAGAAAATTTGCCAGAATTGGAGAACCTCACAGAGATGAGCCTTATTTTGGGACTACCAGCAATCGGATTCTCAGTTTTAGCTTTCTACGCTTTTCACTGTATTCATAGATTTCTCAAGCTACCTAGACCAACCATGTCATATATATTGTTTTATATATTTCTTGTGCCGCAATGTGTAATTCTACTGTGAGTTTTCAAAACCAAAAAATACATTATTTTTTTTAAAAAAAATGTATGTTTGCAAATGCAAGGAGTCTGCTGGTAAAATGGGAGAGCTGGAGCTGCTGGAGGGAAAATATGATGTGACTGGTGTGGCCAAAACATGCCTGAATAAGTCACATGATTGGGCAGTAAATATCAGTGGCTATACTTTGTTTTGGAGGAACATGGGAAATAAAAAGGAAGTAGGGGTATGTCTGTTTGTTAGGCAGGATTTAAAAGCTCATATATAAAGGAGGAGGTGATGTCAGAAAATGAGGGGGCAGAAGTCTTATGGGTGGAGTTCTTCACCGAATGTAAAGAGTCCACCAAATTAATTGTAGGATGTAAGTGAGGAGGAGGAGGTTAAGCTCCTGATGCAAATAGAAAAGGCTGCTAGTTTGGTGAAAGTAATATTAATGGAGGATTATAATTATCCAGATACTGACTGGAGCAATAATACTGCCAGGTCAGTTAAATAGGACAAGCTTATAAACTGTTACACAATTTTTGGCACAAGTTTTTGAGGAGCCAACCAGAAAAATGCTATACTAGATCTAGTGATCTCTAATGACCCAGAACCTATAACAAATGTGTGAGTAATTGAACCCCTGGGCAATAATATAATGCAATAGTGCAAAAAACAAATATACACTGGGGCAACAAAAACAATGCATTTCAGAAAAGCTAATTTTAGCCCCTTAAGGGCTGCCCTTCAGAGCTTAGATTGGTGCATTATGTTTTCTGTTAAAAACAGAGAACAGAAATGGCGGTCATTAAAAATATTAAATTGTTACTGTTTTCAATTTATTCCCTTAAGTAGAAGCACTAATAATCACCCTTAAATGTAGAAGCCCTAAGAATCACCCTATGTGGCTTAATACGGAGGTAAAGAAGTTAATAGGAATAATGAGAAATGCTTTTAAAAACTAAAAGTCTGTGGGGACAGATTCTGCATTTAATGAATATAAATGCCATAATAAATGTTGTAAAAAAGCAATCCGAAAGGCAAAGACAAGACATAAAGAGTGCATTGCGACAGAGGCTAAGACTAACCCTAAAAGTTTTTTTAAGTATATTAATAGTAAAAAGATGTGGGTTGAGAGTGTTGCTTCATTAAATAATGGTACCAGTATGGTTGTAACAGATACAGAAAAGGCAAATGTGTTAAATCAGTTATTTTCTTCTGTGTATACAATAGAGGAGCCAGAGTTCCCAAGCTTATTTCATATATGATATGGTTCAGGATATGGTTCATAATGCTTTAATAAAAAATAATGTAAACAAGGTGCCAGGGCCATATGGTATACACTGAGTTCTAAGAGAGCCTGATTTAGTTTTAGAATAGCTTTTATTTCTGATTTTCTCAGATTCAATTTCATCTGGTATGGTACCTATGGATTGGAGGAAAGCTGATGTTATTCCTATATTTAAAAATGGCTTATGATCTCAGCCTGGCAGTTATAGGCCAGTACGTTTGACATCTGTGATGGGCAAATTGTTTGAAGGCTTGTTAAAGGATAACATTCAAAATGCTGTCCTAGCGAATGGCATTATGAGCAGCTATCAGCATGGCTTTATGAAGGAGAAGTTGTACAAATTTTATTGTTTTTTATGATGAGATAAGTAAGATGCTGGACAGTGGGGGAGCAGTAGATGTAATACAGTATATTTGCATTTTGTCAACGTTTTTCATACCGTGCCCCACAATCGACTGCTTTCTAAACATAGATCTGATGTCATTTGCACATGGATAGGTAACTGGCTACAGGATCAGGTACAGAGGGTGGTTGTTATTGGTACATTCTACTACTTGGAGTAAGGTTCTGAGTGGGGTCCCTCGGAGCTTGGTATTGGGTCCACTTTTATCTAACTTGCTGTAAGTAATGTATCAGTGTTTGCAGATGACACAAAACTATCAGCCCAATTAATTCCATCCAGGATGTGGCACTTGCAACAGGATCTTGACTAACTGGCAATCTGGGCAGCTAAATGGCAAATGAGATTCAATGTTGATAAATGTAAAGTCCTGCACCTGGGATGTAACAATATCCACTTATACCCTTAATGGGACTGCACTAGGCAAATCCATAATGGAGACGGAGCTTGGAGCCTTGTAGATAATAAACTTGTCTGTAGCAAGTTATGCCAGTCAGCAGCATCAAAGGCAAATAAGGTATTGAGCTGTATTAAAAGGGGCATAGATTTGAGGGAGGATAAGCTCATTCTTCCATTGTATAGAGCACTGGTAAGGCCCCATCTAGAATATGCCATACAGTTTTGGTCTCCAGTTCTCAAACAGGACATTATTGAATTAGAGAGGGTACAGAGAAGGGAAACTAAGCTGGTAAAAGGTATTGAAAATCTTAGCTATGAGGAAAGACTGGCCAAGTTCTATTCAACTTATGAGACTCACTAGAGTTGTGTTTGGCTTGTGACCACCAGTTAAATTATATATAAGATCTTGCTGTGAATGTATCCTCACTTTCCACTGCCACTGGTGCATGTTTAACAACAAAATAGATATCAATATACACAATGTTTAACATATAGAATAGAAAGTTAAAGAGAATCTTACTTTATCGTCTGTTGTCTTCCATGGAATTGCCATTGAGGTTATATTTAGCTGCTGATCTGGTGGTGCCCATGGAGAGAACTCACCAAGAATGTTTTTGAACCAACGGTCCAGAGTAGCAAAGTGACTGTAGATCTGGAATCTGGTGGTAAACTCTCCATTTTCATCAAATGAGAAGATTTCACCATGTTTGGACTTAAGCTGAACTTTCTTTAAATAATGGTGCAACTTTATAAAAAAATTGAAAACGTTTGAATTTATGTGGATCACTTTTTAAAAGGTGATTTCAGTCAAACAATAAGAAAGAAAACATAATAATAGGTCAAATTAAAAAAAAATTCTTCTTAACAGCCCATTTATTAACATTTGCATTTTTGTGGTTTCAGTTGTTTTCAAAACTATGAAAAAACTCACTTCTAAAAAACATATGTCAAATAATTTATGAAAAGTAACTATGTAAAAAGCGTCAACTAAAACCAAAGCGAAAAGTAATGAGAAAAAAATTAAATATAATCCAAAAAGCTCTACTTTCCATGGAAAATGAAGTGATTGTATGAAAATGAACAAATAAATCTCCAAGAACAACTAAAACCACAAATGAAAGAGTTGGCTTTGCCAAAAAAATAGTACAACTTCCATTGACCTCTATATGGCTATGACAGATTTTAAATGGCGTAGTTTTGTATTTGCACTGTTCCTATTTTATTTCATCTGATGACTTATGTATGTTTCATGGTTCAGAGAAATTAGTAAAATCCATGACTTTTAGTACTATAAATATGATTCTTTTAAAAAAAAATATGAATGTTTAAAAATAATCTTATTAGTAAAAGGAGAGAATTATATTACAGCAGTAAACTATTATAGCACCATATGGTGTAGTATTATCAGTAATTCTTATAAAGCCTATGGTGGAAAAACAAAAATGTGCTCAATTAAATTTGGTGTTCTCTGAATCCTTCACCAAATTTTAGTAAAATTGCTTACTTACAAGATAAAAACTCCCTGACACCTGAATTGCTAAAAATGCTCCACATCTTGTGTTAGAAATGACAAAACACAGGAAAGGCACAGGAGCAATGACAATTGATGTCAAACAATGAACTAGGTGCAGAGAGGCAACATCATGACACATTCATGACAATACAGTGCTAAGCAACTCAACCCTGATACCTATATCCAAAAAGTTAGGAAACTTCTATCTCTCATATCTATCAATCAATTATTTGTAGAAGACCAAAAGAAAAAAAATCCAAAATAATATAAAAAATATATAATGTTTATTGTAGATTCATTAAAAGAATACTGATACTGATCTCTATTGGTTTATCCACTCTCTAAGGTGAGGGTCTGTTGCACCTGGACCACCTGTTCTATGTGGTGAGAGACTCATATATTGTGTCCTGTGCCCTTATCTTTGTTTTTATCAATTAGCAAAGATACAACAGACTGTTTATTCTTTGTCATCGAATATTTTGGAATATTAAAATATTTGCTACATAGTTAAAAAAAGAAGGATTTAACTTAATTCATGAGTAAGTTCACACAGTATGGGTGTTATTTATCAAAGGTCTAAAGTTTAGAGTGTTTTTGACCTTAAAAGAACTCACAACTCGATTGGTTTCTAATTTAAGAAAAAACTTGAATGAAAAAAAAAAACTTGAATCAGAATTGATCGAGTTTTCGGAGGAAAAAAAAATTGAATCCCTTGATTTGACGTTTTTGAGGAAACTCTCCTCAAACATCATGAAGGCTATTAACATCTTCCAATGGTTAAAGGGACCTCTGCTATTGACAGGTTTTAGATGGTCTAATTTTGAATTCAAGCTATTCCCAGGGTCAGGGTATAATACATATTGAAAAGGTATTTTTTTTACCAGAAAAATCAATTTTGACTTGAAAATAACCTTGAAAACTCAATTTTTTAAATCTGCCCCATAGTGTATATATTTTGTGTTCACCTGTGTATGCAATATGCGAAAATATTTTACCCTGGGTGCAGTTAATGTTACCTGCCAATTGGTTGCTACAGACATTTCCCCCCCTGTATTTATAATACTGTCTTCAGTGGCATCACTAGCTGTGGCAAGGCCTTGGTACAGGTCCCCCGCCTCCTCTTCCAGACTCTGGATACCTAGATATCAGGTAAGTGGAAACAATCACTGGGGGGGTGCCTAACTTTTGTACAAAAAATAAAAAATTGAAAAATATATATATTTTGCTAGTGTGAGTTCCACTTTAGAGAGATCTCTTCTTTCCATCCCAAAATGTGCTCAATTAAATTTGGTGTTCTCTGGATCCTTCACCAAATTTTAGTAAAATTGCTTACTTACAAGATAATAGTAGCTATATCACATGTAGTTTAATTCCCAGTGTCCTCCTCTCCTCCGCCAGCCACTGTTAGGCTCCAAGGTAAGGATACAAAATTTACATTGTGTAATGCCATTTTATTAAAAAAGTTAAGAATGTAGCGTTATAGTAAATTGAGTGCACCTTACTCTACTATAAGCTTCACTCCTAGTACATATGCTCCGGATGAGACCTTAAAACCTTAGGGAGTGAGCCTTTGCAGCGAGGTGGAAGCAGGGTGTAGTGCAACTGTAACTGTATTCAGGGTGCAAAGAATTGGGTGCCAGTTATTCTTATAACTTAACCAAATAACAGATTTATTGAGCACAGTATACACTCCTCAGTGTAGTGTACATAGATCAGAACATTGCAGGTTCATACAGTACATTGAATAGGCAGTACTCACAACCCTTTTGGTCAGTATGATTCTCTTCAGAGATAGGAACAATACATGCAGCTTTGAGGAGGTACACCTAGCTTTCAGCCTTTTCCCTAAGTGGAACCTGAGGGGAATCTATCTACTATAGGTCTGTACACTTAGTCCCTGCTTCTGGGCAATGAGTACCCTGGGATCTTAATCCCACTACAATCCTCGTAGGAGCCTCAAGCTGCTCAGCTAAATAACCTGACTAACTATCACTCCTAGAGTGATCTATAAGGGTGAGTAGCCTATTCTGACTAGACCTGACCTGTCTAGGTTCCACTCAAGCTCTGCCTCCTGCACAGGCTAGAGCCTGCACAAGATGGACCCTGAAAGCATGGCTTCAGAGCCTTTTATACTCTAGCACTGTGCCATCTGCTGGTCACTGTGAGAAGTAGCAAGAGTCAACAGTACCCCTCCCAACTGTATTTTAGGACCCAATTAGGTGTCCATAACATGGAGGGACTGCCTGACAATAATACTAGGGGTGGCTATTTTACACATCCCTACAAGAACATTAAACATTTTCCACTCACATTTGTTTGCATAGTTTTGGTTAGAGTTCAAACTGGTGACACCTCTAAAGACTTACCTATATGTGACCAAAACTATGCATCATCTATGGTCATTCTTTAGCAGTTGGATTTCTTTAGGGTAAGATAAGAGTAAGTTTTGGTATAACCTGCAGATGACCTTGGCTTAGCAGGGGGTGTAGAGGATTTCTTCAATAATAAGGAAGTTTTGGGTATAGTTAGAGAATGCTGAATAAAAGTTGTGCTTGAGTTTTGGATATTTAATGTTCAGAAGTCTAGGTAGTTAGCATCTTTGTTGTAGTTGGAAAAAGGTAGGGAAGGCAGAATTTTCTATAAGGCCACCTTATCATTTTATTTTTTTCATCAGCTGAAATCTTGCTGTAGGTAGAAGTTGGCCCATATAGGAAGGTATGGGGGGAATAGTGGTGGAGTGTGCCCAACAGAGTTTAAAGGGGATGTAAACCCAGCCATAATGCCGTCCCTCACCATCCCCTAGTTTTCTATAGAAGATGTTAAACACCACAATTATAGATGCAATAAAATTCACCAGTGAAAATTCTACTGATTAAAAAGTTTATTATAAATGCAAAAGAACTGACAAATACGAATGTTGAATCCCAGCACTATATCAGGCATATTTCTTTTATCTTACATATAGAGATAATTATGTTATATAACATAGTAAGTTAGGTTGAACAAAGACACACATTCATCAAGTTCAACCTTTTAACTCTTTTTTTAACCTGCCTAACTGCCAGTTGATCCAGAGAAAGGCAAAAAACCCCAACCGAAGCCTCTCCAATTTGCCTTAGAGGGGAAAAATTCCTTCCTAACTCCAAAATGCAATGGGACTAGTCCCTGGATCAACTTGTACTATGAGCTATCTTCCCTATCCCTGTATTCCCTCACTTGCTATACACCATCCAACTCCTTAAAAAGTAAAGTTTACAAGGAAAAGACAGGACAGCAGGATTAACTGCTCAACTTCAGTTCTTATTGCCACGCAACCATTTTATTATGTGTCGATAAACACTGAAGTTGAGCAGTTAATCCTGCTGTCCTGCTTTTCCTTGTAAACTTTACTTCTTTGGATTACTATTGCAATCACAGCAAATGGGGTAAAAAGGTCCCCTGCTATTTGTCTATAATGTCCTCTAATGTACTTGTAAAGTCTAATCATGTCCCCTCACAAGCGCCTTTTTTCCCCCAGAGAAAACAACCCCAACCTTGTCAGTCTCCCCTCATAATTTAACTCTTCCCTCCCTCTAACCAGTTTAGTTGCACTTAGTCTCTGCACTCTCTCCAGCTCATTTATATCCCTCTTAAGGACTGGAGTCCAAAACTGCCCCCATACTCCAGATGAGGCCTCACCAGGGACCTATAAAGAGACAGAATTATGTTTTCATCCCTTGAGTTAATAGACTGACAAGGTTGGAGTTGTTTTCTCTGAAAAAAGGCGCTTGTGAGGAGACATGATTAGACTTTACAAGTACATTAGAGGACATTATAGACAAATAGCAGGGGACCTTTTTACCCATAAAGAGAATCACGTACCAGAGGCCTCCCCTTCAGACTAGAGGAAAAGAAGTTTCATTTAAAGGAACAGAGTAGGGGGTTCATCACAGTGAGGACAGTGAGGTTGGGGAATGCACTGCCGGGTGATGATTCAGTTAATGACTATAAGAGGGACTTTAGATATAGATATGGGTACATATAATTTATGTGAGAGTATGGAGGGGGTGTGTGTATGGATGCTGGGTTTTTATGGAAGGGTTGAACATGATGGACTTTGTCTTTTTCCAACCAGATTTAACTATGTAACTATGAATATTTCATCATATTGATAACCTTTTCCATTTAATTACCTCAGACTTAAAGTCTCTATTCCTTAGAGATTTATCTTCCGGCTTTATGTTCATATTATGAAGAGCACGAGACATCATATCAACTGCCAGATGCACTCGGGGAGAGATGTAATGTCCTCTGAAACTGTAAAGATCTGTAATACGCTCCTGCCCAGTGCAGTTATGGAGAGGTATCTTGTGACGGTAAATATATCCATAAAACTTATTCTTATTTGGGTCTTTAGACAAACAACGAACATAAATTGTCCATATATCTTCAAGTAACTTGTCTTCTGGGTACTTAGAAGGATGGAGATTCTGTAAAAAGTTGCTCATTTCAGGAGTATTGAGATCATAATGGTATCCTGGCACAAGGAACAGACTGCAATTAAATATTTCTGGACTAAAACCAGCAATCATTTCATTGGCTGCCCAATTTGATGTAATGATGAATGTTTTTTCATTATAATATTTACTTAATTGTAATAAATAGCTAAACAATGATATTCTTACAGTTCCACAAATTATAATGATGTTGGTAGAGGAACTGCTGATAATTTCCCTGAATTCATGAATTATACTGGTTTCTTTTGGTAGTCTTAAAGTGAACTCAATGCAGATGCCAGCACTTGAGAGATACTTGGCCAGGAGCTTATGTTCTTCCTCTCCACTAATATCATTAGATGTAATTACTCCAACCCAGGTCCAGGCAAAATGTCTCAGTAATTTCCCTAAAACATTAAACTCACTTTGAATACTCTGTACTGTGCGGAAAAAGTATGGGAAGGTGGATCTGTCACTGAGCAATGGGTCTGTAGCTCCATAACTGATCTGTAGGGATGAAGAAAGGGAGGAGCACTGAGTGGAATCCTACAGATTTGCCAGTAACACAATAATGTAAAAGTGATGTAAGTGATACTGTGAGACATTTGAATTACATAGTCTATATGGGATATGATGAGGACATGGATGAGGAGTACAACATGAGTGTATGTAGAGAGGGGTAAAATAGTAAGTAATGTTGAAAAAAGACATGTCCATCAAGTTCAACCTTTGAACTTTATTTTAACCTTTATAACTGGTTAGACTAGTCCCTGGATCAACTTGTAGCTATCTTCCATATCACTGTATTCCCTCACTTGCTAAAAAGGCATCCTACCCCTTTTTAAAGCTATCTAATGTATCAGCCTGTACCACTGATTCAGGGAGACAATTCCACATCTTCACAGCTCTCACTGTAATAAACCCCTTCCCAATATTTAGGCGGAACCTCTTTTCTTCTAATCAGAATGGTTGACCTTGTGTCAGCTGGAAAGACCTACTGGTAAATAAATCGTTAGAGAGATTATTATATGATCCCCTTATATATTTATACATAGTTATCATATCACCCCTTAAGCGCCTCTTCTCCAGCGTGAACATCCCCAATTTGGCCAGTCTTTCCTCATAGCTAAGATTTCCAATGCCTTTTACCAGCTTAGTTGCCATTCTCTGTACCCTCTCAAATTCAATAATGTCCAGTTTGAGCACTGTGCTCTAAAAATTGGAAGTATGACCCCCTCCTTCAATGAATCTATGCTCCTTTTAATACATCTCAAGACCTTATTTGCTACAGCCAAGTTTATTATCTACATGGACTCCAAGGTCCTTTTGCATAATGGATTTGCCTTGTGCAGTCCCATTAGGGGTAAAAGTGACTTTACATTTATCAACATTGAATCTCATTTGCCACTTAGCTGCCCAGATTGCCAGTTTGTCAAGATCTTGTTGCAAGTGCCACATCCTGGATGGAAATAATTGGGCTGGATAGTTTTGTGTCATCCACAGACACTTATACATTACTTACAACACCCTCCTCTACTAAGTCATTAATGAACAAGTTAAATTAAAGTTGATGAAATACTGAGCCCTGAGGGACCCCTTATTCCAAGTAGAGAATGTCCCATTAACAACCACCCTCTGTACCCGATCCTGTAGCCAGTTTCCTATCCATGTGCAAACAACTTCATTAAGCCCAACAAACCTTAGTTTAGAAAGCAGTTGTTTGTGGGGCACAGTATCAAACGCTTTGGCAAAATCCAAATAGATCTACTGCCACCCCACTGTCCAGCATCTTACTTACCTCATCATAAAAAGCAATCAGATTTGTCTGACATGACCTATCCTTCATAAAGCCATGCTGATTGTTGCTCATAGTGTCATTCACTAGGACAACATTTTAAATGTGATCCCTTAGCAAGCCATCAAATAATTTGCCCACCATAGTTGTCAGACTTACTGGCCTATAATTGCCAGGCTGAGATCGTAATCCCTTTTTAAATATTGGAATGACATTAGCTTTTCTCCAATCCATAGGCACCATACCAGATGAAAGCGAATCTGAAAAAATCAGAAATAGGGGCTGGTCTAAAACTGAACTAAGCTCTCTTAGAACCCGGGGGTGTATGCCATCAGGCCCTGGAGCCTTGTTTACATTAATTTTTATTAAAGGTTTATGAATCATATCCTGAGTCAGTCACTGACTAGATTGAGCTGAGCCATCAGTGCAGCTATGAAGTGAGCCTGGGAATTCAGACTACTCTATTGTATATACTGAAGAAAAGAACTGATTTAACACATTTGCCTTTTCTGTATCTGTTTCAACCATACTGGTACCATTATTTAATGGAGCAACAATCTCAACCTGCATCTTTTTACTATTAATGCACTTAAAAAACTTTTTGGGGTTAGTCTTAACCTCTGCCGCTATGCACTCTTCATTTCCTTTCTTTGCCTTCCGGATTGCTGATTTACAACATTTATTACAGTGTTTATATTCATTAAATGCAGCTTCTGTCCCTACAGATTTGTAGTTTTTAAATGCCTTTCTCTTCTTTCCCATTAACTTCTTTACCTCTGTATTAAGCCACACAGGATGATTCTTAGCACTTCTTCATTTACTCCTTAAGGGAATAAATTGAGAACAGTAATGATTTAATATAATTTTAAATGACAACCATTTCTGTTCTGTGTTTTTAGCTGAAAACTTAATGCCCCAATCAATACTCTGTAGGGCAGCCCTGAAGGCACTAAAATTAGCTTTTCCAAAATTCATAGTTTTTGTTGCCCCAGTGTATATTTGTTTTTGGATATTTATCAAGGGTCGAATTTTGAATTGAAAAAACTTCAAAATTCGAATTTAAAAAGACCAACCCAAATTAAGTTGAAATTTTTTTGGTTGAATAGGTCAGTTTTTGATCAAATAGGTCTGTATTTGGCTGAATTCGTATCTTACAAATTTAAGGAATAGCGCAATCGATCAAATTCGATTAGAAGTTTTTCCCAAAACAAAGTCCACCAATTGATTTCAAATAGGTTCTAGGAGGTCCCCCATAGGCTAAGACAACAATTTGGCAGGTTTTAGATGGCGAATGGTCGAAGTCAAATTTTTAAAGAGACAGTACATGATAAATTTCGATATTCATATTTTTGAATTTTTTTTCAAATTTGAAACTAATTTGGATTGTTCCCTTGTCAAAGTACACAAAAAATAGCTCAAAATTAGAATTTTTTGCTTTCATGTTACTTTATTGATGACCTTGTCTTGGTATTTAGATGTCAAGCATAACTCATAATGCCTTTTCTTGAAATAAAAACAGATTAAACAAAAAAGAAAAAAAATTCAAATTCTTTTATTCTTAAATTCACCTCGACCTTTGATAAATGTGCCCCTAAATGCTATAACATTATGGTCACTATTACCCAGGGGTTCAATGACTTGCATATTTGCTATAAGTTCTGGGTCATTAGAGATCACTAGATCCAGAATAGCATTTTTTCTGGTTGGCTCCTCAACAACCTATGCCATAAAATTGTCATGTAACAGTTTATAAACTTGTTCCCATTAACTCATCTGGCAGTACTGTTGCTCCGATATCTGGTTAATTTAAATCCTCCATTATCATTACTTCCCCCAAACTAGCAGCCTTTTTTATTTGCATCAGGAGCTTCGCCTCCTCCTCCTCACTTACATTAGGGGGTCTATAGCGACCCCTACAATTGATTTGCTGGACTCTTTACAATTGGTGAAGAACTCCACCCATAATACTTCTTCCCCCTTATTTTCTAACATAACCTACTCCTTTATATTAGATTTAAATCCTGCATACATACATACCCCTCCTCCTTTTCTATTTCCTCTGTCCCTCCAAAACAAAGTATAGCCACTGATATTAACTGCCCAGTCATGTGACTCATTCAGCCATGTTTCAGCCACACCAATCACATCATATTTTCCCTCCTTCACCAAAAATTTGTGACACAGTGAAAATTGCATTGAAGTCCATGGGTGACAATTTTTTTTTTTTTTTTTTTTTTGATGAGCGACAAATTGCACAATTTTTTTTTTTGATGCAAGACAAATTTTTTTACCTATTACAGTTGCACTCATCACTAATTGAGATGCTTGTAGGAATGTGACCCTTCAATATAAATTGGGATATTTGTCACTCAACGAATGTCAAAATATCTGTCTGTATGACATGTAGTGCCAAGTCATATTTTTTTTCACCATTTAGAGTATATGAGGGTCAGATCTTTACTGCTAATGGGCTGTGGTTGCTTGGGATTTGTATAGAAGCCAAAACATAATGAATAACATTTACAGCTCCACAAAAGTCTAAAAAAAATATGGCTAGAAATGTTTGGCCAAGTGATTTGGGCATTTTTACCAGCCCAAAGCTACCAAAGCTCTGTAGCAATAAAAATCCATGCCTCTGAAGATTCTCCATCTTTTTCCTTGGCAAACTACTGTACATGTATCAACGCTATAAAAACTGGTTATGATTTAATATAACATAGTTTTCAATTGAGTCCAAACATGACTAGGTTTTGCCCTTGGTTTGTCAGATTGGAATATCTGGGATGGGGCAGGTTACACATTATTGATATTTTGTATCTAAAAATTCAGCAGAAGGAACTGTAACCAATGAATGTGATATCACTTCTCCACGATGTTCCTGTTAGGAGTTATAGTTATTATATTCTTGGTCCAGTCCCTACTGACAGGAGGTCATAGACAACTAAAGCTGTGTCCTGCTAGACCACATGCCTTGCATTTCTGAGGGAGTGGGAGTTACCTGATGCCCCTGAAATCAATAATTGTCAGCTCTTCTAGCTAACTTTGGATTTATTTAGGATGACCCATTTCCATGGAGGTTTATCCTGTTTTTCCCTTGCCTCCAGGACCTTCAATATTTGGAGCTAAGTATAAATTGTCCATGTTTTTCCCTTTTATTTTATAAACTATTGTGGTAGCGTGCCAAAGAAAAAGTTAAAAAAGGTGTGTTTTACCTTTGATTTCTCCCCAATAGGATATAAAAGCTGCAGGGGAGATGTTAATAATCAAAGCATAGTCTCCCTGTTTAATGGATATTGCCATCTGGCCTGGATGCTTTAGTGTTCTGGAAGGAACAGGCAGTCCATTCCAGTGGTCCAGTTCGCATTTTGGAGCTCACCTTCCACAGGAAGACTATAATATGGAAAGGGTATTTAAACTTAATTGGAAGATTAGAGAATGTCTCTCAGCAGGTACAGCAGGTAGGAGACGTGGCTGTGTGAGGAAGTCCCAGAGGAGCTGGAGGTGCCACCTGATACTGCATGAAGCAGAGGGAGCCTGTGAGTCTGACAAAGTTGTACCAGGAGGCTGAACACTACCAGGAAGGAGTCCTGTGAGTACAGGGGTGAGCCACAACATTGTTTTGTTTGCTGGTCGTCCACAAGGGGCCCAGTCTAGTCAGGGACTGCTTCAAAGTGTGAAGTTAGTGCCCAGTGGGCAAGGTTTTATTTTATGATTTATGTTTGTTTGCTACAATGTTCACCCCTGTGCATAATTGACTGTGTTTGTTTAAAAGTGGGAAAATAAACTGCTGTTTTCCTTGAAGAAGCCTGTGTGTCCCTGTCTTTCTGCTCCTTTGTCCTTTGCTGCCTTCTCACCATTGAGTAATCCCCCCAAAAGTTACGTGTTCAAGCTGCCAGTTTGCCACACTATATAAATGTATGACTTTTTGGTTCAGTTCTGGGAAACTGTGCTTCAAGTTTCCACGTCTAATTGCAGGAACAAAGAACATGAAGACAGATATATACAGATCAGATGGAATTCTCATTGAAGGATTATTATGTCTGTAGAAATGAGTCAAATCCACTGGACTCGCTGTATTTTTTCCTCACCAGTCATCCAACTTTCTCAATTGAAAATAACTTGTACATTGATATATTGCTTCGCTATATATCCTCCGGAATGTTGCTCCAATCAGCATAATCTGTTTATCATAATCCTCAATGATGTCATTAAATTAGGTGATGATTGTATTAGCAAGATTGGAGCTTTGATGTGTTAATAAACCTTCCAGGGACAGATGCCAAACAACATTGTATGTGGCAGAAAATAGATGTTGCACTTATTACTTATGACTTCTTTAACACCTCTTTTGAACCAGTCACTCTCGGGTCTAGAATCTGGATTTGTCTTCAAACGTGTGTCCATTTTCTTTTAGATGTAGGTACACGGCCGAGTCCTGACCAGAGGAGCTGACCCTCCTGTGCTGCGCCATACACATGATTTCCCCCACATACAAATCAGTACACGCCTTACTGCACTGCATACACAATGTTACTCTTCTTGTGCTTTGGGTCTTTTGGGTGAACTAGTTGCTGCTTCAGTGTGTTGCTGGTTTAAAGCAGATAGGGATGTGGTTTATTAAAACCCTTCTAAGTTTTTCCGACACCCCAGCTACATACGGGAAGACCAAGTTCTTTTGTCCTGTTTTCCACCTTCACCGGTAGTCCCTGGTTTTATTGCTTCTTTTTCCACCAGTTTTCACAAGAGCCCAATCAGGATACCCACATGTCTTCAGGGCCCCTCTGAGATGTTTCATCTCTTTCAACTTAGCCTCTGTGCTGGAGGGGATCTTGTCTGCTCTGTGATGCAGAGTTTTTGACCCACAGTTTGTGATCTAGTGGATGGTGGGAGTCAAGCATCAGGTACTGGTCTGTGTGGGTAGGTTTAATGTAGACTCTATTTCCAGCTTTCCACCATCTCTGACTCTTACCGAACAGTCCAAAAAAGCGAGTGTGTTATCTTTCACATCTTCTTGTGTAAAACTGATGTTGTGATCCACTATATTGATGTGTTCAGTGAAAGTCTGTTCCTCCTGTGTGTGTATTTTAACCCATGTGTCATCCACATATTGGAACCAATGACTGGGCGTGATTCCTTTTAAGCTATCCAGGGCTTTTCTATCCAGGGCACTTCCTCCATGTACAGGTTTGTCACAATGGGCATAACTGGTGATCCCATGGCACAGCCATGCTTCTGCCTGTAGAACTTATCCTTGTACTTGAAATAGGTGGTACTTAGGCATAGGTCCAGTAAGGAACATACCTTCACTGGGTTAAGCTTCATTCTGTTGTCAAGGGTGTCTTTTAGCAACTATTTTCATACTGTTTTAACTGCCTCTGTGATGGGAATGCCCATAAAAAAAGAAGAAACATCATAAGATAACATTGTTTCTTCTATGCCCAGTACTAGCCCTTGGATTTTGTTAGTAAAATCCTGAGATCTGTATGTGATGCTCTGTAATTCCAACCAAAGGGTTTAGGATGTTGGCTAGGTATTTTGCCATGTTGTAGGTCACAGAGTTAATCCTGCTGACAAAAGGTCTGAGAAGGGGAGTCCATATATACATGGAGGGGTTTCCCCATTGTGGAGGCAATGATATGTGGCCCAATCATTAACTTTGTCTTTCTTCAGCTGGTCTATTACATTTTCCTGTAACTGTTGGTTGGATCCCTTTTTAGGGCTTCATACATGTTGTTGTTGCTTAGAAGTGTGGTCACTTTTGCATGGTAGTATGATGTATAAAGTACAACTGTGCATCTTTCTTATCCGTGGGCAGGATGGCGATACTCAAGTTCTTTTTGAGGGATGTCAGTGCTTCTCTTTCCTCTGATGTCACGTTTGATGGAGTTGGTTTAACACTGGCTAGGGCTGCAGACACTTTGAGGTGAAGTTGTTCAGCCTCGTTTTGTGGTACTTTGTTGTTTTTGATTGAGGCTTCAGTGGCTGCAATAATATTTACCACGGGGATGGTTTTTGGAGCAATTGCAAAGTTTAACCCTTTGGCTAGGACCTCTATCTCTGGCTGGGTAAGAGCCATGTCAGACAGATTATTTACCCACTTTTCCTTGTTTTCCTGTGTCCCAGTTCCTTCTTTTCTCCTCCAGGTTAATTTCTCCTCTTTTTGGTTGTTCCCAGAATGGGATACCAATTTGTAAAACTTTCCTTGCTCGTATTGTCTGCCACATACAATGCTGGTTTGGCACCTCTCCTTGAAAGGTTTAATAACACATCAAATCATCCAATCTTGCTAATAAAATCAACACCTAATTTAATGACATCATTGTGGATTATGATAAACAGATTATGCTGATTGGAGCAACATTCCAGAGGATATCTACCAAAGAAAGATTCTATGTACAAGTTATTCTGAATTGAGAAAGCCAGTTGGATGACTAGTAAAACATCTTCAAGGAAAAAACACAGCGAGTCTAGCTGATTTGATTTATTTCTACAGATATACCATGACCTGAATGAATGAGAATCTTCACAGTGGAAGGAAACAGTGGAAAGAAGTGCAGTCTGCATATTCTGATTCTGATTATTAAGCCTGGCTTCTTTGGCAGATGTTTAGCACTTGTTTGCAGCAGCCCAGAGCACAATGAGCATGTGCATGATCTAACAAGGCACATTTTGAAAGCATAAATTGTTACTTTAATTAAACTTTCTCAACCTCTGGGCTGGCACATTAAATTGAGAATGTGTATGTTTATAATCACTATACAAAACTAAGCATTTCTAGAAATATTCTATTTTAGACTTTAGCTCCCCTTTACGTTTAAAACATAATACCACTATGAAAGTACTGAGGAAAAATTCTTCACACTGTTTCTTGACACGTTCAGTCATTGTAGTACATTTCTAAACAAGCAATTTAGCAAGTCCAGTACATTTAGAAACTATGTGAGATATAAGTTCACATTCTTAGTAGATCACAAAGATATTGGCCACTTATCTCTCTAAAAAAAGGGAATATGTTAGTTCCTCACTAAAAAGGAAACCCTTTCTCCAGTGAGATGTGGCCTTTTTCTTGCTGTTAATTGTTTTTAAATAGTGTTCTAATGAAGTCTGCTTCTCTCACCTGGGGGTATCCATACAGAGTCAGTATCTGGGCTATGGGTACAGTTGTCTCTGAGGTGAGATCCCCAATAAATCCAGCAATGTGTCTCTTTCCCACACAGGAGTAATTGGGAACCGGCTCCCTGGTACCAGATAATATCTGTAATACACTCCTCACAGCCTTCAGTGCACTCCCACAGGAATCGTATATATGGTACCCCAGAGTCACATTGGGCAACCGCTCTGGATCCTTGTTAGTTTGCTCCACAGCAAATCGCAAGTCCACCAAGTACTTTATATTCTGTTGGCTGGAACTGAATAATGTAGATTTGGTTATATCCAAAGCACCATGGAATCTTCATATCATACTAATTATATAGAACTGCAATCTTGCATGAAATAAATGTGCCCAATTAAAAGATTCCACTTTGGATGCAAAGTCATTTTGTTTTGTGTCTCTAATAAGATTATGCTTCTACTTTTTACTCACCTAATGTTTGGTCAAGGGGAGAATGAAGAAATGTCCTCTCCATGGTAAACACCCTTATTCATTTATTGTGATGATCTGGGTAAATAGTTATATGTAACCCCAGAAATTCAATATTCCACCTTAATATATTTACCAACTGTAACCAATGCCTGTACTGTATGTGGCTGGGAGTAAGTTATATGATTTCTCACCATCAAACCAGGGTACAGTGGATTCATTCATGAAACTAACCCTAATTCATTGGAGCTGTAGTCTTGGGGCACATAAACGATGGCTGCAGAGACACATTTTTTAGCAACTTTTGCTCTGATACTTGTGGGCAGATTGATCAAAGGTCAAATTTTTGTGAATTATTTTTTTTACTCTAATAAATTGAAATATACTCACTACTCGAATGGGAGGTTATTTAAGAAAAAATGTCTAATATTCCAATGAATCGAATTGGAATCAAATTTTCTCTTCGAAAAAACTTGAATGTCCGGAAGGCAATTAACATATTTAAATGATTCAATAGACCTCTGCCTTTGACTTGTAAATTGACTCGGTAGGTTTTATGTGGCAAATATTCGAATTAGATATGGTTTCCAGGAACGAGGGATGATAAATCTCACATTTGTATTGGGGGAATACAATTAGAATGTGTGAATTTTTACACCAAAAGCAATTGAAAATTCTAATTCAGATTTACTATTCAACCATTAATTAAGCCTTAATATTTTGACGGAAACATTTTCATGGTTGCCTAAACTTTAATTTAGTAAAAAAAAAAAAACAACAACTTTTTACTCCTGACAAAACACTAAACAGAGAACAAAAAAAGCAATCCTTTAATGTATGTTAATTTTGTATCTTTTCACTGGATGTCCAGTTTAACAGCTCCTGTGCAAAAATACACAAAGATTATCCAACCTACATAAACAATATTTTTTACTTTAATATAAAATTCATATTAGAAACTTGGCTCACATATAGATCAGCCATATAGAATTGTCGGCACATTTAAATGAATATTATATATTATATCTGCATAAAGCTGCTTAACAACCTACCGAGCTACACAAGTACATTACGAAAGTGCCTCAGTGTTTATAATATAATAGTAAGTTTATACTTACCAGTGCTCTATACAGTGGGACCCCCTCCTCCCGTGACTCTCTGCCCCATTTAATACAAGTCAAGACCTTATTTGCCCTTGATGCTGCTGACTGGCATTGCTTGCTACAGACAAGTTTATTATCTACAAGGACTCCAAGCTCCGTCTCCATTATGGATTTGCCTAGTGCAGTCCCATTAAGGGTATAAGTGGATATTGTTACATCCCAGGTGCAGGACTTTACATTTATCAACATTGAATCTCATTTGCCACTTAGCTGCCCAGATTGCCAGTTTGTCAAGATCCTGTTGCAAGTGCCACATCCTGGATGGAATTAATTGGGCTGATAGTTTTGTGTCATCTGCAAACACTGATACATTACTTACAACACCCTCCCCTAAGTCATTAATGAACAAGTTAAATAAAAGTGGACCCAATACTGAGCCCTGGGGGACCCCACTAAGAACCTTACTCCAAGTAGAGAATGTCCCATTAACAACCACCCTCTGTACCCGATCCTGTAGCCAATTTCATCTGGATCTGGTGGCTTGTTCACATTCATTTTGACTTGTTTATGAACCATATCCAAATGTACCAGCCACTGACTAGAATAAGCTGAGCCAACAGTGAATCTATGAGGTGGGTCTGGAAATGACTCAATTATTTTACACCCGAAATATGAACATCAGAGGTCTACTGAACAGTTTGATGCCCAATATGCATAAATATACCAAAATATGGATGGAACCCAAATGAAAATAGTGCATATGAATGTTCTCAGATTTTCTCAGCTTCTCTAGACAGAGGCCCTGATGGCATATTATGTTTCATAGGACTCCCTAACTAGTGATGAGCGAATTTCTCCCATTTCGATTAGCCAAAAAACAGTAAAAAATTCTTAAAAAATTTGTGAAATCTAAAAGTTCACGAAAAAATAGTGAAATTCGAACATGTTCACTAAAAAATGGAAAAGTTTCAATGTTTTCACAAAAAAATCTAGCAATTCGAATGTTTTCACGAAACAATCAGAAATTGCCGAAGACAAATTTTCACCAGTAAATTTTCGTTAGAGATTCGCAAAGTTATTCGCCGGGTGAGAAACGCGGAATTTCGAAAAAAAATTGTGCCAGGTGAATTTATTCGCCCATCACTGCCTCTAATTGTACAAAGACCATAGAAATGTGTGTACACAGTGTGTAAGTATTTATGTGTATAAGTGTGCAAGATAAGAAAACAAAAAATGCAGTCTTTATTAAAATGTGTGTGGAAGTGTATAAATAAAAGCAACATGTCATTTCTGGAGCAGGAGGGGGGCTGGTTTCATGGAGGGGTCTTGGAGCTCCTCTTCTGCCGAGACCCTGGGCAGCAGGAAGTGAGTGGGTGGAGTTTGGGAATAAGAATCAGACAAAGGAGCAGTCACATGGTGTGATTGTGTCTGCTGCTTGGAGGACAGAGCTGCAATAATCACGTCACAGAACCGACACAACGGCCCCCGAGCCACATTGTCCAGAGGTGACAGAAACCACCAATGGAGAGAGAAACCTCTATTTGTGCAAGAACATTGCTACTCAATGCTGGGCAGTTAAAGGGTTAAATGTGGGAAAAGTAAGCACCCTTTTACATTTCACTGATTAGTATCTGGTGCACAAGATCAAGTGCAAATAATTAGATCCATGTGTAGAGGAAAAGTCTTGCAGGCCTTGCTTGGCCCCCTTAATGGAGTGAACAGTTTCTGGGTGCCCATGAGGCCCTTCTAGAAACTGTTCAAGGTTATGTGTAACATCTGTGAGAAGGTTCATATTACTGTTATGTTTTTGTTCTCAGTAACAAGGTGCAATATCTTTGAAGCTCGCACATAGTGGTACTCCCTTTATTTTCACATAACTAGCTAATCACACTGACTTGTACTCCTCATCACTTCCTATACTCCCTTCTGTACTCCTTTCATATACCATTCCCATGAAGTTCCCCACCAGAGGGTATATAATGTGTGGTCAATCTTTTGTTTCTCAGTTCTGACCTACTTGTGTATCAGAACCCACGGAGCTCGTGTATGTTTATTATATAAATAATAAACTTGGATTATTCCTTTTACCTCGGTGATCTCCGGTCTTTGGATTATTCCCTAACACATGTTAGAGAGAATCTTGGAAGAACCCGTGTTATTTAAACCTCAGATATTTCGTTTGTTGCTCTTTGTTGCTGAAGTGAGAGGCATCACTATTCCTGTTTTGATTGAGTTCTATGAGGCCAACAAACAAGGTTATAGATGCCGGCGAATCTGGGAAAGGATTTGATGGACTCCTGCTAACAGGAAGGTCCTTGTTGGCCCTTTTAGCTCAAAAAATATCAAAGAAAAGGAAAAGAAATATGTTTCGCTTAAGCTCTATTTATTCATGTTGAACAAGGGGGTAGACTGGCCCTAAAGTTATACTTTGTACAACTGCGTCTCTGCTGCAGGGCAGGTTGGGAAGCAGCAGTCTATGGGCAGGTTATTATTCTGAACTGAACCAGGCACAGAGTTTAGTAACATGATCCCAATGAAATATAGAGGGGGACCAGGAGCGCGTGTCCTACTAACAAACGCCAGGCAAAGTGAAACATCTAAAGTGGAACGCAGGACTTGAGAACCCCAATGCGAACTGTTTTTCATGCTTATTATAAGCACACACATATGTGAGTGCAATCTGTATTTTTATCTTTTTATTATATTAAAGAAGTTTTTACATGATTTTAGCATATGTTTTTAGAAGTCTGGAGTTTACCAATAGTGGGACAAAGGATTTTATTACATGCGGGTGACAAACCTAAACGTTTGTAAGTACCCACTACCCCACACAGGAGGTGGCCACTCTATCTATAAAAGGCACGGAAAAAGGGCTTTAAACCCCTTGGTGGAAGACCTCAAATCACACTGTATAGTAACTGCACAAAGGGTTACATATCTCATCTAATTTGAAAATACTACACTATATTGTATCTCTATCTCTTTTGGTGTCTATCCCTAAGCTTTTAGCGCTGGTATATCTTCGTATGAAGAAAAGTTTGTTTACATTGTGGTCGATCTGAGGGAGAACAGGTGTTTTACCGGCCAAGGGAGTGAACCGCAGAACCTTGGGATCTTGTCTTTTGTTTATACCCAATGAAACATAGGCAAGTGCAGCCATTGATCAGAATAAATGAGCCCACAAGTCTTTCATTTCAGAACAAAGTTTGTTTTAGGAAAGAGAATTTCCATTAGAATTTAATGAAATGACAATATTATATTTACTGGTAATAATCAGAATATCCCTGGAATATACCAACATGTTCCTATACCCAAATCCAAACAGATATATTTTCCCCTTATACCAGACAATTGACCATTTCTTTCCTTCCCCAGTGCCTGTAAAATGTAATACTTACTCAACACATAACAGTTTGGGTACAAAGGTGAAATTTTCCGGTAGTAAAATAATCTTTTTCATAGACAAATCTACAGTCATCACCCCTCCGATCATGACGTCTCCTTCCTGGATATATTCATATTCCTCAACTGCTTTAATGATCTGCAGGTGACAGGCAGGTTTCCTAGGCTCAGACAGGGTTAAAATATAGATCAGCACTTTCAGGGACTTTAATGCAGCAGTGGATCTCAGCATTGCACCCAAGTAAAGCTCAGGGCACCCTAATATAAGCAGTAAATCAGCACATTTTCGCATCAGCAGTAACAGTTACACAGAGAGACACAGGTGTAGAACAGATTAAGGGGCCCGGCTAATAGGGATGTAGCGAACCGCCGCCGATGTGTTCGCGAACGCCGTTCGCGAACACCGGCATAATTTGCGAACTGTTCGCGAACTGTTCGCGAACTTCGATCATCCGAAAATCGTTCGATTCGAACGATCGAAGGATTTTAATCGTTCGATCGAACGATTTTCGTTCGAATCGAACGAAAATCGTTCGATTTTAGCGATCGAATGGTCGAATGGGCGACCGATTTTGACGCGAACGCCTATTGGCGAACGTCGCGCGACGTTCGCGAACTTGCGGCGGACGCGAACAGTCGAAGTTCGCGCGAACTAGTTCGCCGGCGAACAGTTCGCTACATCCCTACCGGCTAATCCAACCCTCATTTTATAGAGAACAGAGAGAGGATTTGCACAGTAGAATGAATATAGACACAGGCACCTGGGGGAACTCTGCTCTATTCTGGAAATGGTACAATTAATGTTAGAATCTTTGCTCTGCCATAAAAATATCTTCTTTTTCTGTACACTTCAAATCCCTCCAGCAGCTCTGTGGCTTGTGTTCTGTATAATATCATAACCTGCCAAAATAATACGAGATCAGTCATTATTTATTAGTATTCATTTCCAAATTACATTTTACGTTTTCTCATATCTGTCAGGGGCCTATTGGCTCCTAGCAGAGAAGTCCGGACGAAGGAGGAGGCCTCAGGATAAAGTTCAAGTCTGTGGTAACAAGAAAGGGATCAGGAGTAAATGTAGTCAATTCCAGGCAATAGATCAGAGAAGGCAGGCAGAGAATGAGCAAAGTCAAAGTACAGGCAGGGTCAAGTAGTCCAGGAATCAGAATACAAGGAAAATAGGAACACACAGGAATGCAACAAACAAATCCTATGATCGGAAATGAACCCGTGACCTCAGCGTCTTCTTATTTAAATTTTTTGTGCCAAGAGCACCAAGAAGAGTGCCATTGGGTACTCCTGACAGTACCCCCTCCCCTAGAGGGGCCACTTGACAAACACATTGTGGTTTCTTTGGAAACTGTTTCTAGAATTCCCGTCAGGGAGCATGGACATCAGCATGTTTTTGCCAGGAACACTTCTCAGGACCAAAACCCTTGCATTGGATCAAAAATTGTAGAGACCCTCTAGAGTCCAAAATCCTCTCCATCTCAAATTTGGAGACCCTGTATGGGGACCAAAGAAAGAGTGGTTTGCTCAGAAGAGAAGCAATTAGCGATTGCCAGTTTCATCAGAGACACATGGAAAACATTAGGGATTCACATCTCAGGAGGAAGCTGGAGTCTGACAACCACAGGATTAATAATCTCCACAACGGGGAATGGACCAGCAAATTTTGGACCCAACTTGGTGGATGGAACTTTGAGATGAATGTTTCTCGTTGAAAGCCACACTTTGTCCCCAACTTTATATAAAGGAAAAGATTTCCTTCTTTGATCAGCATAATTCTTGTGGAACAGGGAACTCTTTTCCACATTAACTTTGGTAGTGTAGCTGACCAAATGGTGGACATGTGGCCTACATGATCATCAGCCACTGGAACATCAGACAAGAGGAAATCTTGTGGGAAGGCTGGCAGATGTTGTCCATACATGGTTAAGAAAGATGATCTTCCAGTGGAGGCGTGACAAGTGTTGTTATGAGAGAATTCTGCCTAGGGAAGTAGATTGACCCAATCGTCCTGACAAAGGGATACATGACTTCTCAGGAACTGTTCCAGCGATTGGTTTACTCTCTCTACTGAACCATTTGATTGAGGGTGATAGGCAGAGGAGAACTGGAGAGTGATACCCAGATATTTACACAGAGAGCACCAAAACCTGGACACAAATTGGGAAACTCTGTCTGAGACAATCTCTTCCAGAAAGCCAGAAAGTCAGAAGAAATATTGAATGAACAACTAAGGGAGTTCAATGGCAGAAGGGAGCTTTCAAAGAGGGATAAAGTGTGCCATCTTACTGAAGCATAACTGTTGAATACTGTAGAATACCTACCCCTATTACAGTGTTCCCATTAGAAGGTGGTAATTCAACAATAAAGCATATAGCTAAATGAGTCCAAGGACAGGAAGGAATGGGTAGAGGTTGCAATAGACCGCAAGGACAAGAATGACTAGACTTGGTAGCGTCATAAGTCTTTCACATCCTTCTGAAGAGTTGGCCACCACAGTAGTTGACTGACTCAAAGCTCAAAGGTCTTTTGGGTACCTGGATGTCCAGGTTGTTTGGAACAGTGGCATTGCTGAAGGATTGGAATGTGGAAATCGGGTTGCACATATACCATACCTATGGGGGTATCAGCAGGAGCATAGTACTGGATAGATAGGATCTGGCTGCCAAGTGGAGGGAACAAGGAAGCAATGATTTTTGCAAGAGGAACAATTGGCTCTTGGTCTTCACTGATGCGCCCCTCAGGAACCATGCTTCTGGATAGGGCATTTGTCTTCCAATTTCTGGAGCCAGGGTGATATGTAAGGACAAAATTGACGTGTGAAGAAAAGTGCCCACCGAGCCTGATGAGGATTCAGTCTCTTGAGAGTCTGGATAAATTCCAAGTTTCTGTGATTGGTATAAATGGTGATGGGGAAAGGTGCTCTTTCCAGGAAGTGGCACCAATCCTTGGAGCTCCCGACATCATAATTTTGTTTAGCAGGAGAGAATTCTTTTGAGAAGCAGCACAAGGATGTAATTTCTGATCTGCAATTTGTCTCTGAGAGAGGATATCTCCGGCCCTGACATCGGAAGCATCTACTTCAATGAAGAAGGGTTGCAGAAGGTCAGGATTTCAGAGGACAGAAGCATGAGGTGAATGAATCTTTGAGGGACTTAAATGCCTCCAGAGCATGAGGGGGCTAGGCATTAGGTTTTCCTCCCTTCTGGAAACCCCCTTGATACATTGTCTGTAATAAATAATGAAAATTACTAATCTTTGTATGGCCTTAGTGTGACAAGAGCTCTGATAATGCTGGAAGCTGCAGGCCTGAAGGGGTGGGGCAGGGAGGTCACATGGTGAGGAAGCTGTTTGCTCAGAGAGGTCAGGAGGAAATGGAAGGGCATGCTGGGAAAGGGCTTCCAGGAAAGACTTGCTGCAGTGTGGGCTGGTGGCTGCACAACAGAGTGGGATAAGCTGCGGCGTCCCCTCCATTTGGACTGTGATTCCTCAGAGCTGCACCCCATGTTATGTTACTGGACTGTTAATCTATAAGCCTGTTATACACAAGTGCAGCTGGAATACTCACACTCACTTTCCCTCTTGCTGGACTGCCTGAGACTGGAGGTGAATCTTACTTTATATGAGAATCTGAGACTGAAGGGACTAGGCCACAAATATACACTGACTTGTGCTCCTGTTCAGCAGTTGTTCCCTACCAGATACATAAAGGGATTGTTTGTTATTAAACTTTCCTTGTACTGTTACCTGCCTGTGTGCTTCTTATGTGCCCATAAACCAGTCTCGTGCTCTGGGACGTCACAAAGTGGTTGGCAGCCGTGGGATAACACACTGGGCACCATGCGCAGGCAGGAACTGGAAGAATTAACCCTTGCTACGCTAAGAAAGTGGTGTCGCAATCGGGGTATTGCCCCTGAAGGGAAGAAAAAGACAGAAATCATTGCTTTACTACTACCACTCCTACCTTCAGATGCAGAGACTGTTACATCTGAGAGTGCAGTTGCTGGGGGCCCCGAAATGGTCCAGGGGCCACCCACTAATCCTACCCAGGATCGGGTTGGAGAGGTGTTTAAACAAAGGCTGGAGTTATTCAGTGAGGAGTTTACCGTTGCGGAAAAGATGGAGCTGATGAGGATGGTACAGGAGGAGGTAGCCCGTGAAAGATCTGATTTAGAGGAGCACGGCAGGCTATCAGTGTCTTCAGTGGAGAGTCGGGCCCGAGACATTCTAAAGTTAGCCACGGCTTTCCCTACATTTCAAGAAGGGCAGGACAGCATTGATGCCTTTCTAGAGACGTTTGAGATTATGTGCAGGACCCACAACATCACAGAAGAGGATTGGCCCCGTATCCTGTCTGGCAAACTAACAGGAAGGGCCAGCGCAACATTCCGGGCCTTGTCCGATGAACAAAGACTGGACTATGAGGAGATTAAGCAAGCTTTACTGATCCGTTACGCTATCACCCCAGAGTTTTACCGGCAAACTTTCCGGTCACTGCTAAAGACCACCCAGGATACCTACCTGGAGTTTGGAAATAAGTTGTCAAGGGCCCTTGATCAGTGGATTAAAGGGACTGGGGCCGAAACCATGGAGGACTTAAGGCAATTATGCCTGAAAGAGCAATTTTTGGAGAGGTGCCCCCTAGGAGTGCGGGAGTGGATTATGGACCGTGAGCCACAGACAGTAGAAGAAGCTGCCCAACTGGCCGACAAGTATACAGAGACCAGGACCCCCACCAAAAGGGCAACCCAAGCACAAAGTACTACAGGTGCCAAGGCTAGAGAGTATCCAGGCTCTCAACAACGGTCCTCTATCACCACTTCCACACCCCGCCAACTGCTACCAGGGGCTGGGCCCAAAACCTGTTTTGGATGCGGGGCTCCAGGTCACTTTCAAGCTACTTGCCCTCTTAACCGAAGGGCTGCTTCTCCTTCAGGGCCCCCTAAACTGACTCCTGCTCGACCTGTTGCCACTATTCGTAAGGAGAGCACAGAGTGTGACCAGGCCAAAATCAACCTCAGTGAGACCCCTGAATTTGCAGTAATGCAGATTCATTGGGCAGATCAGTCAAAGCGAAGATGTCATGTGGTGCCAGTGGACGTAGATGGAAACCGTGTAGAAGGATTTCTGGATTCTGGTGCCTTTATAACTTTGGCAGAGCCTCATGTGATCACACTCAATCGCATTGTTCCAGGCAAAATGGCCCGGGTGATCCCGGCTGGAGGACAGAGGAGAGAGGTTCCAATCGCTCAAGTGACTCTGGACTGGGGGGAAGGGCCTGTGCTGCATGAGGTGGGAGTCATGGATCAACTGCCTGCGGATGTGCTGCTGGGTAATGATGTTGGAGACATCTGCTGCAGCATCACACGGAGACAGGCAGAGTTGGGCGAGCCACCGGCAGTTGTCCAGGAGGTAAGCGGGCAGACAGATGTGACAGGTGACCATTTTGACATAGGAAACTGGCAGGATTTTAGGGCTGAACAAGCCGCAGACCCTACACTGCAGACATTAAGAGATAGAACTGTCCCTGGACTGGAGGGCCCTGATGCAGGGGAACAAATAGTGCAAGAGAATGGGTTGTATTATAGAGTCCTCAAAAACTCTAGGGGGCGACAAAGGGAAGCATGCCGTCAGTTGTTGGTGCCTGCCAAATTTAGGACCCAGTTACTTCACTTTGTACATGAGGAACCCCTTGCAGGTCACCAAGGGATTTCCCGCACCCGCTATCGCCTGCTACAAAATTTCTATTTGCCAGGGGTGTCACAACAAGTGGCACAATTTTGCCGATCCTGTGACAGCTGTCAGAGGGTTGGGAAGAGTGGGGACCGGAACAAACATACATTACGACCCCTACCAGTGATTGGTGAACCATTTCAGAGAGTTGCTGTTGATTTAGTAGGACCCCTTAGCCGGCCCAGCAGGACAGGCAAGCAATATATACTTACAGTGGTGGACTATGCCACCCGTTACCCAGAAGCAGTGGCTTTGAAGAAAATTGATGCCCCAGCCGTTGCAGATGCACTAATTCAGATTTTTACACGGGTAGGATTCCCTAGTGAGATCTTATCTGACCAGGGACCACAGTTTATGTCACAGCTGCTTCAGTGTCTATGGCAGCGCTGTGGGGTCACCTCACTTCGCTCAACCCCGTATCACCCCCAAACTAATGGGCTATGTGAGCGTTTTAATGGAACTCTTAAGAACATGCTCCGAACTTTTGTGGAGGATGGAGAAGGGGACTGGGAGAAGTTTCTGCCCTGTCTTCTGTTTGCTTATAGGGAAGTTCCCCAAGAGTCTACTGGGTTTTCCCCTTTTGAGCTGTTGTACTGTAGGCGTGTTCGGGGCCCCCTAGACTTGCTAAGGGAGTACTGGGAGGGGGGAGCCCAATTCCCTGATTTCCCTGTAGTGCCCTATGTTCTACAATTCCGAAAACGTCTCGAGCAAATGACTGCTCTGGTTATGGAACATTTGTCAGCAGCTCAGACCAAACAGAAGGTCTGGTATGACAGGAATGCCAGAGATCGGCACTTTGTTCCAGGGGACAAGGTGTTACTGCTGATACCGATGCGGTCAGACAAGTTGAAAGCAGCTTGGGAAGGGCCCTATGTGGTAGTGCAGGCCATTCATGATACTACTTATGTGGTCTCCCCTATTGATAACCAAGACCAGTATAAGACAGTCCATGTCAATATGATACAGTACGTAGAAAGGGAAGCCACCGTGTCTGCCATTTGTAGTCTGCTAGAAGAAGGGCACAATGAAGAGGCTTTCCCTGACCTCTTACAAGAGGCAATGGGGGTTAAGACTTGGGAGGATGTTACTATTAGTGAGCAGTTAACCCCTGAGAAATATGAGCAGTTGTGTCAGCTGCTCCAAAAGTTTCAGTCTCAGTTTTCAGAGAGGCCAGGTTGCACCAACTGGGTTGTCCATCAGGTGAATACAGAGGGGCATGGCCCAATTCGCACACCAGCCTATCGGGTGGCAGAATCCGTACGGGCTGCCATGAAAAAGGAAATCGAGGAAATGTTGGCATTAGGGGTAATTGTTCCCTCTCAGAGTCCTTGGGCATCACCAGTTGTCTTGGTTCCCAAGAAGGATGGCAGCACTAGGTTTTGTGTAGACTATAGGAAGCTGAACCAAGTGACTGTGACAGATGCCTATCCAATGCCCCGGGTAGATGAACTTCTTGACCGTCTGGGGAATGCCAAATATCTCACCACTCTAGATTTAAGCCGGGGATACTGGCAGATTCCTCTAGCACCAGAGGACCAAGAGAAGTCAGCCTTTATCACTCCATATGGCTTGTTCCATTTTACTGTTATGCCATTTGGCATGAAAAATGCCCCAGCCACGTTTCAAAGGGTAGCAAATCAGTTGTTGGAGGGGTATCAAGAGTTTGCTCAAGCGTATCTGGATGACATAGCCGTATTTAGTAACACCTGGGAGGAACATGTGCAGCACCTACAGAGTGTTCTGGGAAGGATTATGCAGGCTGGGCTTACCCTAAAGCCAGGGAAGTGCCATTTTGGGATGGCCGAGGTCCAGTATTTGGGTCATCGGGTGGGAAGTGGGCGAGTAATGCCAGAACCCGCCAAAGTTGAAGCCATAGTAAACTGGCCCACTCCCACCACACAGAGACAGGTGTTGGCCTTCCTGGGGATAGCAGGGTATTACCGACGCGTTATCCATAACTACAGTGCAATTGCTAAACCCCTGACAGATCTGACAAGTAAAAGACGCCCACGTACTGTAACCTGGACACCCGAGTGTGCTGCTGCCATGTCTGCATTGAAATCTGCTTTAGTGAATGTCCCTGTACTGGCTGCTCCTGACTTCAATCGGAGATTCATCGTCCATACAGACGCCTCCACCTATGGGATTGGTGCTGTTTTGTCCCAGGTTGATGAGAAGGGCAATGAGCACCCCATTGTATTCCTGAGCCGGAAGCTGCTCCCCCGGGAAGTTGCTTATGCTACCATTGAGAAAGAGTGTCTGGCCATTGTGTGGGCCTTAAAGAAACTGCAGCCCTATCTGTTTGGCAGTGACTTCACTGTGGTCACTGATCATAACCCTCTGAGCTGGTTGCAAAGGGTTTCTGGGGACAATGGGAAATTGCTGAGGTGGAGCCTAGCTTTGCAGCAGTTCAACTTTACAATACAGCACCGCAAGGGGAGCCACCATGGGAATGCTGATGGACTCTCAAGAAGGGACGGTGAGGACTGTGCAGGGCAAAGGCGCCCTACGGTCTTCTCCCCGTCTGGGGGTTGCCCGGACGGCCGCCCATTGGGGGGGGGGAGAGATGTGACAAGAGCTCTGATAATGCTGGAAGCTGCAGGCCTGAAGGGGTGGGGCAGGGAGATCACATGGTGAGGAAGCTGTTGGCTCAGACAGGTCAGGAGGAAATGGAAGTGCATGCTGGGAAAGGGCTTCCAGGAAAGACTTGCTGCAGTGTGGGCTGGTGGCTGCACAACAGAGTGGGATAAGCTGCGGCGTCCCCTCCATTTGGACTGTGATTCGTCAGAGCTGCACCCCATGTTATGTTACTGGACTGTTAATTTATAAGCCTGTTATACACAAGTGCAGCTGGAATTCTCACACTCACTTTCCCTCTTGCTGGACTGTCTGAGACTGGAGGTGAATCTTACTTTATATGAGAATCTGAGACTGAAGGGACTAGGCCACAAATATACACTGACTTGTGCTCCTGTTCAGCAGTTCTTCCCTACCAGATACATAAAGGGATTGTTTGTTATTAAACTTTCCTTGTACTGTTACCTGCCTGTGTGCTTCTTATGTGCCCATAAACCAGTCTCGTGCTCTGGGACATCACACTTAGTACTTGTGGGGAGAGGGGATAGCCATGATGTCTCTCGTGTAGGAATCTGACCAGTGGGAGTTCTCCTGTTGTTTCAGAGATTATTTCAGATGTTAACGGTCAATCATAAATCGCCAAAACTAACAGGGCAATTGGGTGTAGACTCAATACCACCCAGGTAAAAGTGTTCAGGAGATTTCCCCAACTTCGAAGGACAGTTTTTGGCAAAATGGATTTTACCGCCACAGTACAGGCATAGCCCAGCCAGTCATCTCTGGAGTTTCTAAAGTCAATAGCATACTCACTGGCACTGCAATTTCCCTGCCGGATCTCTACAAGGTGGAATGAGGCATTAATGACATGACACAGTTCGGAAAGCCTGAAAAAAGCTTTGGCATTGAAGGTCAGCGGAGAATTCTTCACACAGAGAGGTGCTGCCCACTCTAGAGGTTTACCCTCCAATCTGGTTGAAACCCAAACTGGATCAGACACTGAGTAATGAAACCTCTGCAGGCTTGAGGATCCCCATTATAGTGAGGTGATGAAGGGATGCAGGGCTCACCAGCCAATGAAGTTGCTAAAGGAGGAGTAACTGCCACGGGAGGATTTCCATCGTCCGGAGACACAGGAGGAATACGGGAGAGAAGGGCCTCTAGTACTTGCCCTATACGATTTTGCTGAGCTTCATAAGATTCCATGCGATTTGCCAAACGCCAGAGAGATCTTTCCACATCCGGCAGAGCTTCCTCAGTGGGGTCCATGGCCCGATTATAATGTCAGGTAGAAGCTTCAGGACAAAGTTCAAGTTTGCTGTAACCAGAAAGGAATCAGGAATAATGCTAAGTGCATGACTTCATAGCACCAGTATCAAGGCACCAGAATCCATCTTGAATGTGACACTGACAGTATCCCCCTACTATTGCCCCTGAACTGCCATTATGAAAATGGCAGTTCATTGTTACTTATCAATAGTTTTTGTAAAATGTAACTGTTGCGGCTTTACAGTATGTGCCACATTATAGACTGCAACTGCATCAATGACATATTGACATATTGACTGTAGGGTGACCCATTGTGTTGAGTGGATTACATAAGAGAAATCAGTAATCAGACACAATCTGGTGCAAGTTATACACTAAATGGCAGTGTGTTGGGAGTTTCCTTAAATGAAAAGGATCTAGGGGTCTTTGTAGATAACACGTTGTCTAATTCTGGGCAGTGTCATTCTGTGGCTACTAAAGCAAATAAAGTTCTGTCTTGCATAAAAAAGGGCATTAACTCAAGGGATGAAAACATAATTATGCCTCTTTATAGGTCCTTGGTGAGGCCTCATCTGGAGTATGCAGTTCAGTTTTGGACTCCAGTCCTTAAGAGGGATATAAATGAGCTGGAGAGAGTGCAGAGACTAAGTGCAACTAAACTGGTTAGAGGGAGGGAAGAGTTAAATTATGAGGGGAGACTGACAAGGTTGGGGTTGTTTTCTCTGGGGGAAAAAAGGCGCTTGTGAGGGGACATGATTAGACTTTACAAGTACATTAGAGGACATTATAGACAAATAGCAGGGGACCTTTTTACCCATAAAGTGGATCACCGTACCAGAGGCCTCCCCTTCAGACTAGAAGAAAAGAAGTTTCATTTGAAGCAACGTAGAGGGTTCTTCACAGTCAGGACAGCGAGGTTGTGGAATGCACTGCCGGGTGATGTTGTGATGCTGATTCAGTTAATGCCTTTAAGAATGGCTTGGATGATTTTTTGGACAGACATAATATCCAAGGCTATTGTGATACTAAACTCTATAGTTAGTATAGGTATGGGTATATAGAATTTTAATTAAAAGTAGGGAGGGGTGTGTGTATGGATGATGGGTTTTCATTTGGAGGGGTTGAACTTGATGGACTTTGTCTTTTTTCAACCCAATTTAACTATGTAACTATGTAACTATGGTGTATTACATTTATCCAGTCATTTAAAGGGATACTGTCACGGGAAAACATGTTTTTTACAAAATGCAATTGAAATCTGTTTTTCAAAATAGCAAACAGATTTTTTTATATTTAATTTTGAAATTTGCTATGGGGCTAGACATTTTGACATTTACCCAGCAGCCCCCAGTCATGTGACTTGTGCTCTGATAAACTTCAGGCACACTTTACTGCTGCACTGCAAGTTGGAGTGATATCACCCCCTCCCTCCTACAAGCTGCTGTAATGTAAATAGAGCCTTGTCTGCTCAGCCTGTCAATTGTACAATAGGCAGGAATCAAGATAAGATCCCACTGACACCACTTCAGAAGGATTCTGCTGATTGGACTGAGAGGAGCTCTGTAGCTGCCTGCTGTTACCAGTGCTTTGCTTAAGACAAGGCTGCAGGCTGAGTTATACAGGGAACTCTGAGTATCACTCATGTATTATAAGGGATAATGTACCCCCTACTGTAAATGATAAGGATATTAGAAGTCACTGAGGGGTTGTTGTGTGACCATATAAAGGCACAAGGCTGCAGGCTGAGTTATACAGGGAACTCTGAGTATCACTCATGTATTATAAGGGATAATGTACCCCCTACTGTAAATGATAAGGATATTAGAAGTCACTGAGGGGTTGTTCTGTGACCATATAAAGGCACAAGGCTGCAGGCTGAGTTATACAGGGAACTCTGAGTATCACTCATGTATTATAAGGGATAATGTACCCCCTACTGTAAATGATAAGGATATTAGAAGTCACTGAGGGGTTGTTCTGTGACCATATAAAGACACAAGGCTGCAGGCTGAGTTATACAGGGAACTCTGAGTATCACTCATGTATTATAAGGGATAATGTACCCCCTACTGTAAATGATAAGGATATTAGAAGTCACTGAGGGGTTGTTCTGTGACCATATAAAGACACAAGGCTGCAGGCTGAGTTATACAGGGAACTCTGAGTATCACTCATGTATTATAAGGGATAATGTACCCCCTACTGTAAATGATAAGGATATTAGAAGTCACTGAGGGGTTGTTCTGTGACCATATAAAGACACAAGGCTGCAGGCTGAGTTATACAGGGAACTCTGAGTATCACTCATGTATTATAAGGGATAATGTACCCCCTACTGTAAATGATAAGGATATTAGAAGTCACTGAGGGGTTGTTCTGTGACCATATAAAGGCACAAGGCTGCAGGCTGAGTTATACAGGGAACTCTGAGTATCACTCATGTATTATAAGGGATAATGTACCCCCTACTGTAAATGATAAGGATATTAGAAGTCACTGAGGGGTTGTTCTGTGACCATATAAAGGCACAAGGCTGCAGGCTGAGTTATACAGGGAACTCTGAGTATCACTCATGTATTATAAGGGATAATGTACCCCCTACTGTAAATGATAAGGATATTAGAAGTCACTGAGGGGTTGTTCTGTGACCATATAAAGGCACAAGGCTGCAGGCTGAGTTATACAGAGAACTCTGAGTATCACTCATGTATTATAAGGGATAATGTACCCCCTACTGTAAATGATAAGGATATTAGAAGTCGCTGAGGGGTTGTTCTGTGACCATATAAAGACTGATGATAGGGAACAGAACAATGAAAAAATAAGGACATACTTGAGAAGCAGGGGGGAAAGGATAAAGTCTAGGAAGGGTTAAATAGTTCAGGGTTGCTTTGTATAGTTCATAAATGGAGAGAGAAGGCAGTAGGTAATTAATCAAAAAATAAACACTGCAGGCAGGAGTGAGGTCTGTGTGGGGGATGGGACAGCAGAGGGAACACTGTCACAGCTCTGTCACCTTATCTTGTAACCAGCCTGAAACAAACAAATGAAGGCAGCAATGAGTAGAATTTCCCCCTCCCAACTCTGCAAATATTACTTCAAGGAATGCAGAGAGTCAATTTACTGGAGGGCAGGAGCAGTTATAGCCATTTATGTGAGAAGAGCTGCTCGGGGACCCTGGAGAGCAGACAGGAAGTGGGAAAGTGAAAGCAGTAGCTGCTCTGCAGACCATGTGACCGCTCTCCTGGTGACATCACACACATGGGCAGAGAGGGGAGGGGGAGGACACAGAGGAATCCTCATGTCGTAGTGCGACTTGGCTTTGAACAGAGGCTGCCTCCAAGCACTCAGGTAATGCCGGGCCTGCTGTTACTGCAGCACTTGATCAATGTATAATGAGCAAATATGGAAGCCCCCATGACAAAATACAAACTGTAATAACTTGTGTATGAATTTGTGAATTAACATTTTAGTTGCCAGACAGTTTTTAGTGAGGTGTACTTTTTATAAAAAGACAAAAAAAAAAAAGTTTAAAATGATGACAGATTCCCTTTAAGTAAAGGGGACCCTAGGAAACGAGCCTGAAGGGTTTAGTGAGAGGGTCATGACTAGGGGACAAATAGGGCCAGTAAAGTCTATGGGCATCAAATATAAATTATTGCGCTGCAAAAAATTTTTGACGCTCATCCTTTTATTTTGACACACATCGACATACAAGTCTATGGGCGACATTTTTTCGGCAAAACAAGGTGAAAAAATTCACCCATCCCTATAGTTGATAGCTTGGGCAGGTAAAAGAGGAGCTACAAAAGTTATAATAAGGTGGGAATAGAAGAGTGGGGAAGACTCTTTACCTAGATGGTGGAGTCAACTTGCCCCCCCCCCCTCCGCCCATGGGTCATTGGGAACAGGGTGGAGCAGTGTGATTGTTTGTCGCAGCAATGGGTGGGGTGCGGTGGGCTGTCCTATGGGGCCGAAAAGGGAAGAAGAAAACAGAAGGGGGTAGTACAAGTGTGAGAGATAGGCCTGGGCGGCTAGGTTCCAATTGGGTGACATGGTATGTGGGTGGGTTGGGAAGGTTAAGTGGCTGAGGACTAGCCTCAAATTTGGAAATCGTGCCAGGTTGTTACTGTAAGGCCAAAGGCCTCAGGAGTAGTGAGGACCAAGGGAGGAGATAACAATGTCCAAGTTCGCAGTACGGATAAGGATGAGACGAGAGAATGGTCAAACAGGCAACAAGATCAGTCCAGGCAGAAGAGGTTCAAGGTCGAAGTTTTCAGGCAAAGGTCGGTACACAAATATCAAGCAGTTCGCAATGAATCACACCCAGGAGTAGTAAACTAAACCTATAATCGGGCATTGAGGGAATCCCGGAGTTGCTTTAAATAGGCCAGGTTTCGGCGCCAATTTTGGACGCACTGACGTCGTGACGCCGACGCTGACGCACTGACGCCAGCGTCCTGACGTTGACGCACGTTCTGACGCCGGCGTCTGTTCCGACGCCGGCGACCAATCCGGGGACGGAAAGACGCTGACGTCATCGTGCTGTGACCAGCAGGATCCAGGGAGCTGCCATCTTGGACGCCATCTTGGGGAGGACTTACGGTTTTCCTTACAGTTACATTATATGTGGTTATATGCAATCAGCAATGGTTTATGTACTTGTTTATGTATTTGTTCATGAATATTGTTATGGGTAGTTAATAATTTGTATGTGCCTGGGTTGTAGTATGTATAATAAACTAAACTGCCGCCTTTCCACCCAGGTATATTTGGTGTCAATGTCGGTTATTGGGGAAGAAGGGACCTACGTAGGTATTGAGGATCCACAAGTCAAGGTGAATCGGAGCTGTTGTGTTATAAAGTATACAGAAATGCCACCCACATTAGATGAACACAAACAAGACTTTCATCCATTAACCTGCCAAGCATGTAGGTATGCCAAGCATGTTGGATCCCAGTGGGCAGCCCTTATTTATTAAAATGGCAATTTTCTATTTAGCATTACAATTGCACCTGCTATTGAAAAAATATATTATTATGAAAATGGTTCATTTACATGAATCAGGGTTTCACATATGAGCTGTTTTATGCAATATATTTTTATAGAGACCTACATTGTTGGGGGGTATAGTTTTCCTTTAAATGGCCTTTGCTCACACATGTACACACATTTACACACAGATGCATAAATTAATACACACAATACACTTTGCTAAAGGTAGCTCTTTTGCATATAGTAACACACTCACTTATACACACACATTGACACAACTTTAAGAACTTTTTTTGCTCTTCATTTTAAGATTTTGTCATTTGTGTTTCCAATAAAAACTTGGTTTATTTCACAGTGTGAAACTCAGGGAAACAAACACATAGCATATTTATTCCAATAAATGTAAAAAAAGTGTTGATATTGAATTGATCAGTGGTTGGGATATTAATTGATATGTTTTATAATCATTTTAATTGATATAGTTTTAAGTATCATTTAATGAATTGTTCCTCTCTGTATGTTATGTTAAGGAAATATACGTTTTTTGTTTTTACATTATGGCAAAGACTTTTAGCCAGGAACAATGTGAAGCTGAATAGTGAGAGACAGGAGATAGTCGGCATGAAGATGTGCTCAAACCCTAGAGGAGGAAGAAAAGTAAAAAGAACAGACACAGTAACTTAGTAAGTTGGGTTGAAAAAAGACACACGTCCATCAAGTTCAATCTTAAGTCTATACTGTATATAACCTGTGTAACTGCCAGTTGATCCAGAGGAAGGATAAAAAAACATCTGAAGTCTCTCCAATTTGCCTCAGAGGGGGAAAAATTCCTTCCTGACTCCAAAATGGGACCAGTCCCTGGATCAACTTGTACTATGAGCTCTCTCCCATATCCCTGTATTCACTTACTTGCTAAACACCATCCAACCCCTGGCTACACACATCACCATGGTAACCAGGATCCCTTAAAGGATCAGTAACAATTTAAAAAAATAAATAAAAATAGTTTCTACTTAACGAGAAAAAAAAAAAAAAAACACCAAGACACATTTAACTTTAAATTTGCAGTCTTTATGAGAAATCGTGCATCGCTCGATTTCTCCTCCCTGCCTTCCTTCTATAGGAGATAGCCAGGGAGGAGAAATCGAGCACCGCACAATGGATCACCGCCCTGTCACTGTTTCTGAAGAGAAGAGCAAGCGGAGAATCGGTAAGTTATCGGTAAATTATTTCTTAATAACTTGCGAATTTAAAGTTAAAAGCGTCTTGGTGTTTTTTTGCATTAATGTAATAAAGGAGTAAACCTTTATCAATAATAATACTTGTATTAATTAAAATAAATATATTAATACAAATATACAGGATCAATGATTAAACCTTTTGATATACTGCTTGTGAGCAATAACTTACACACACACAAGTAAAGGTAGAATTTAAAAACGTTTACTTCAGTTTATATGATGGTAATTACAAGAATAGCCAGTTTTGCATGAATTCAGCACAATCGGGGAGCCCCACAACCTTTGGTTCATCAGCCTCAGGTTCCCGATAATCAAGCGATGATCCAAATCCTGGCGCCACTCATGGGTCTGAGGCGAAGCTCCCCATGTAAAGTGAAGGTGTGCTTTATAATCAACAGCTAGAGAGATCTTTGACCTAGGCAATATAGTTAGTGAGCCCAAAATGCTGTCCAATGGAATTCTAAAAGATCAGCAAGAACTTTGTATCTCTTTCACTAAGACTCAGTTTGTTACTCAATCTGAGTCTTGTCTGTCTGCTGTCTGTTTATTCATTCTTAGAGATGTTTGCTGGCCAACAATGCCTGTGTTTGCTATAGAATGTTTGCCCAGCAATAGAACTACATCAGGGACATTGGATTCAAATAACTATCCCAAAATCTTATACTTACTCAAAGTTAAGGTTTGATTCACTATAAATCAGATATATATTGTAAATCATTAAATCAAATATCCACCGTGCTACATTCCACCCCTTGATTTACAAAATATACTGATAATGGATATAATTGGTGATTGAAATTTGCTAATATATATATATATATTACTAATAGTTGCTCCCACAACCCCACCAAATAATATTCTGCACACATACCCATTTAACTATTGCTTGAAACAATTTATACAATGAGACTGTGTAATTCTGATTGAAGGACACTTCATTTAGTAAAAGATTAAAGAAATCTCAACTACATCCCAAGTCATAAAATACTTCTGTAACGATTAGTGTCCCATGACAAAATCTATGTCTACGTGTAGACAAATATCTTGGGAAAACATATGACAAGCATCCCTTTTGCTCTGCTTTATCATTACAGGCTTTCAGCTGCTCAAATACTTTAGCAGGTTACATTACGGGCTTTACAGTTCACCTAGTTAAACAGCGCTTCTTCAGGAAGCAATATGTTTACTAGTCACTGTATCTGCCATGCACTTTATTTCTACCGAACCTGCCTCCTTATAGAACAATGGCAACTGAATTCAGCTCAGCAGAGTTCAGCAACACATTCTGCCAATGCTTTTCCAAAATACCAATCTATCACTAGTAGCCACAAACTTCCACCATAAGGGTGTACATCGCTCAGTGTATACAAATCACCTGGGATGATACTATCAAGTCTAGTGACTTTGTGTAAACGACTATGTCCTTCAGCGGAATTGTATATTCCAGTATTATGCATTTCAATCATATAGAGATATCTCTCTTCAAACCAACCCATAACATTAGCATTACATTACACATATACTGTTACCCTGTTTACATATATGCAATAATTACTTATTCATTAATGCTATGTTTACATAGCAATTTATCTGTTAGGATAATAAACTACCCTGGTTATCTTTCTATGCATCAAAATGTTTCACATACTAAATTCTTTAAAGGACATGTCAACCCCTCTAAATAAATTTTACCAGCAAAAAGCCTTTTAAAATGGTGAAGTCCTTGACAATGAATCCGTGAAGCAGCAATGTTGCTCTACTCTTCCGTCTGGTTTCCAGCACTCGCAGCCTCTCTCCCCCCTCCCTTCGGAATGCACGCTGAAATTTGGCGATACGCACATGCGCAGTTCAGCAAAAAAATCTAGCGCATGCGCACATTCTTCTGCTAAGCGTCGGCAAAATAATCAGAGTGACCTCTGAAGACACGCCTGCTTCTTCGTTGAGCCAATAGTTAAAATAGTAATTCATTGTTGCTATGTGCTCTGTATTCTGCCCTTTTTAACTCTCTGCTCCGCTGCTGCTAGCCCATATTTCATCTGACTGCAGCTAGTAGAGTAAGGGAGCAGAGAGATTAACCATTGGACTGCCCAAATCAAAGTAAGGTATTTTTAAAAAAACATATTTTGCCCCATCAAATCCTTTTTGATCTTTTATTTTTGTACAGCTATATATGTTTATTTCATTTATAATGAATTAGAGCCCTCATCAATGTATTTTAAACTTTATATATATGTTTCCAATGTAATAAATACTTTTTGTTTGTTACATCAATTCTTTGTTTGTTTTTTATTTTTTAAATATATAAACTTTGTCTTATTTCTTATATATTTGATTGTATATATACTTTATTCACAAATTAAAGGGGGTTAAGACGGGGGGTGGGGGGGATCAGATTTTTATGAATTTTACATATTTCTCTATTTTTTCAAAATTTTCAATTGGTCTTTTTTTACGATTTAAGTTTCCTATATCTTCGGACTTTCCATCTGTTAATAAAAATGTTTGCATAATATTATTTCATCACATTTGTCACAGACATAGTAGTATATCTCCTTTGTGTAGTGGGATCAGCAAGTTTGACCCAGACGTAGTTTCACTCCTTTGTGTATTGTGATCAGTTAGCTTGGCTCCAGAGTGTCTGCCTTATCTATTGTTTGTAATGTCTGATCTTACACCTTTTGTTCTCTGCAAAGTTTTTTTTTTTTCAAAAAATCTAAACTAATCTACAAAAACAGTAATGTTCTTTGGCTAAGAGAATTGAACTGGTCTCTTTTTACTTCTTATATGTATACAAATATATATTTATAATTTGATTAGTACTGTATGTATGTATGCATATATCATTTTTATAGCCTATACTTGGCCACTTTGGCCGCTATGTGTTTGACCATTACAAACGCTCCTTGGTCCCTTAGCCTATACTTGGCCACTATGTGTTTGACCATTACACCCGCTCCTTGGCCACTTTGGCCGCTATGTGTTTGAACATTACACCCGCTCCTTGGCCACTTTGGCCGCTATGTGTTTGACCATTACACCCGCTCCTTGGCCACTTTGGCCGCTATGTTTTTGACCATTACACACGCTCCTTGGCCCCTTAGGCCACTATGTTTTTGACCATTACACACGCTCCTTGGTCCCTTAGCCTATACTTGGCCGCTATGTGTTTGACCATTACACCCGCTCCTTGGCCACTTTGGCCGCTATGTGTTTGACCATTACACACGCTCCTTGGCCCCTTAGCCTTTACTTGGCCGCTTTGGCCAATACGGTTTTGACCAATACACACAATTCTTGGCCCCTTAGCCTATACTTGGCAACTTTGGACGATATTTGTTTACCATTGAACTGGTTCTGTTCTCCCATACCATATACTTTAATTATATATATTTTTTTATCAGAATGCCTAACTGTATAGTGAGAAGTTGCCCTCACAAACCTGGAGAGAAAGAAAAATATCCGGATGTAAGTCTTCACTCTTTTCCGAAGCACATTGATTTAATCAAGAACTGGTTACGACAGACGGGCCAATATGCTGATTCAGTTGCAGAACGAATTTTCCAAGAAAAAAAACCTACAACCTATCGTATGTGTTCAAAACATTTCACTGAGGATTGCTTTATGAGAAGTGGAAATAAAAGAATCCTAAAACCAAATGCTATGCCGACACAGTTCATACAATGCAAAGTAACTGCTGTGGTAACAGCAAAAGAATCAGCACCTGCTATACCTCCTGGCAAAAGAAGAAGAGTCGATGAAGATGAACCAATACCAAGTACATCATCTACTGTAGTTCGAATTATATCCAGATTAGTGACAGTGGCAACTCAAACAGAAGTAAAAATTTTCCAAAACTTCGGCACATCAATCGACAGTACATATTTTTCAAAAGAAGTAGCAAGTGGACCAGACACTGTATTAATTACAAAATAGATTGCTATCCAGACTGGAGATGATTCCGTCGAAGCTGAGCAATGGAGGATAGAGAAAGATCATTTATATCCAGTTGCCTTTTCAACACCGATCAGACCTCCAGTTCATGCAATCACAGAAACACCTAATTTTCCTGATTCGGAAGAGTCAATAAGTCCTGGTGATTCCAATAATGGATGTCATCCATTATCTGATGAAGAAAGTGTCCAAAAAGCACCTTTGGATTCCACTTATGAACCATCTGAAAGCACAAGCATGCAAGAAAATGTCAGTGCAACCGGTGATGAATCAACTATTACTGAAAAAGTGGAAGCCATTCATATGAGGAAATTTTTAATATTTGAAGAACAGTTAGACAATTTACTTTATTTGTGTAAATGTCAACATTCAGGTACAACAACTTGTCACTCACCAATCATAGACATTACCAAAAAAATAGATGGTACTTTACTCGAAGTACACCTCACATGTCTAGATGGACACAAGTCACTAATTTGGAAGTCACAACCATTGTCTGGCCAGATTTCACTAGGAAATGTTTCTGTCGCTAATGCTATAATTTTAACAGGATCATCATTCACTAAAATGAAAGAATTTTTCGCTCTACTTTCAATTCCATTTTTTTTCAGCAACCACCTACTACAAATACCAAACTCAATATGTTTTCCCGGCTATAGAATTGGCATGGCAGAAAGAGCAGGAATCTTTATATAATGAAATCTCGGATGATGCAGTAGTGCTTGCTGGTGACGGACAGTTTGATAGTCCAGGCTATAGTGCAAAGTTCTGCACATATACGATGATGGACCTATTAACCAAAAAAAATTTAGATTTTACAGTTGATCAGGTGATCCCCAAAAAATCATCCGGTCAGATGGAAACATTAGCTTTTGAAACTTGTCTACGTGGAATTCTAAACAAGGGAATAGATGTGAAAATTGTCGCCACAGATCGTCATCCTGGTATACGAAACTTGATTTTAAAAGAATTCGAAAAC